>NW_008350120.1:5421349-5438264 GCF_000622305.1 Nannospalax galili
AATAAATTGGTTTATCTGGGCCAATTGTATGGCCTTAAACACCCAAAAGGAAAGTTTAAGCAAAGATTAAAGGGGCCAATAAAATTTCTTAAGAGTCCATATGCATAGCTAAAGGCTATATAACAAGCAGCAATGCCAGACAGGCAATACCTTCTTTTGTGTTGTTGGCCAGGGTGGCCAAAGGGACTCCCAGATAGTAACCGAATATAGAGATGGGAAAATGAACAGCAGACCCCAATCTTATCCAAAGGAATATTGACAAATAATTACTGCTAGATGAGGAACAGCTGACCCTCCTAATACAAAGACCTCTAGATAGGCTGACTAGATTCACCAGAAGGGCAAGTAGTGGGGAATGGCTGGGGGTGCCGTCAACACAGCAGACAGTAGCAGGGATATCAGAGTATAAGGGCTCTAGTTGGGGGAGGGAGGCTATGGGAGGGTGCTACCTGGGAAGTGGATGTATAGTCAAGTGAGATGGTTTGGGATGTTCTGTGTGATACACACACACAAAAAAAATCAACATTTTTTTAAATGTATTATATTTTAGGAGGAAGCATGGAAATTTACATCATGCAATTAGTAGAGGTGATAAACAATACCACTGAAATCCGCCTGATGACTTCATAGACACACACAGGACCCAAGGATCCAAGTGCAACCGATTATGACTAGTAATAATCAGGTACATACAGATTAGAGATGCATGCGCCAACATCTCAGTGTTAGTAGTAAAAACAAGTCTTTCTGCAAGGAACAATATATTCTAAAACAAAATGGAGATCTTTTTCAAAGGTTAAAAACTCATTCAATTTTGTGAATTACAGGGCTTATACTGAGTTCAGTATTGTATAACTGTATTAATAATCATGTAGTCATTAAAAATTTAAAAATGTAAAAATAAATTATTTTTTTAAAAAAAAGAAAGAAAAAAATAAAAAATAAAAATGTAAAGGAAATCCTTCTGAATGAGAAAGGATTTTGTATGATAAAATAGGCTTTGCCAAAGCTGAGGAAGGGGGAAAGGAGAAGACAGCTGTGACATGAAAGGAGAAAGCTGCAAGGTGGGGAACGGGGACTAAAGACCAGAAGAGAAATAGGAAAAATAAATTTGTTTAAACAATTACATAATTAAGTCTAATATTTTTATGCTAATAAAAAACATAAATTAAGAGCAGTATGATGGCTCCATGGGTAAAAGCACTTGCCACCAAGCCTGAACCCACAAGATAGAAGAAGACGCACTCCCACAAGTTGTTCTCTGACCTCCACACATGCTATGGAACACACATACATTCTCTCTCTTTCTCTCTCTCTCTCTCTCTCTCTCTCTCTCTCTCTCTCTCTCTCAGTAAATGTAAAAAATAATTTTTCTAATTATATGGCTTTGTTCTAAAAACCAGAAGGTTAAACTACATCATGAAAGGTTTGTAGAGGATAAAAATTATAAAACTAATTAGTGTGTGATGATTAAGTTGGCTATAATTAAAGGTTCTATGAAAAAATCCTAAGGTCAAAATTTTATACACTGATATAAAATTAGAACCTAATTCTTTATGCCTAAAACAATAAGACTTTCCTCAAATATTTATCTGTTTTATTACAAAAACAACTTAAAGAAATAATTTTACTTTTTTAAAAATTTTAATTTATTTAATGTATATGAGTTTATTGCCTGTATGTGTGTAAGTGCACCCATGCCATACAATGCCCAGAGAGGCCAGAAGAGGGTGTTAGATCAGGAGTTACAGACAGTTGTTAGCCACCATGTGGGTTTGGGGATTTGAATTAAGATCCTCTGCAAGAGCAGCCAGTGCTCTTGACCACTCAGCCATCTCTGTAGCCCAGATTTTACATTTTATCAAGATAATTTCTTGTTTCTTTCTATATAATAGGTTTTCATTGCTTAGAAGAAACACTTTTACATGTTTGTTTATGCTTTAAAGTCTTTTGAATGGGGCTGGAGAGATGGCTCAGCAGTTAAGATTTGCTTCTCTTACAGAGGACCCAGGTTTGGTTCCCAGCACCCACCCAGTGGCTCACAACTGTCAGTAACTCCAGTTTTAGAGGATTCACTGCCTTCTTCTAGCCTCCACAAGCACCAGGCACACACATAATGTACATGTACATGTAGGCAAAAGTCTTGTACACATAAAATGGAAATAACTAAATCTAAGAAAAATTCTTTTGAAAGAATACTTTGTAACTATGGTTAAATGCTTATTGTTTTAGATGATTATGCTATGTTTGATAATCAGACCCTATATAAGTCTGAAACAAGAGCTGTGTACATCTGAGAACTTAACGTCTTGAGTTTTATATAAATATTATCCAAAATTTGTAGAGTTAAAGATGCATAGGTTTTCTTTTCTAGTTTCCAACTTTTGCTTATTGGCATTCTACATGAATACAGCTTCTACAAAACAACCCAAATAGTCACTGAGATACTAAGGCATCACCTAAAAAACCAAACCAACTAAATTTGAAACTGAACTCTAGGTAAACTCAGCCTAAGAGCCCATGCTAATTACTTTTCTCCTTCTTGTGCCTATATTTGACAAAAAGCAATTTAAGGGAGGAAGAGTTCATTTTGGCTTACAGTTTAAGAAGAGATACAGTCCATCATCAGGCAAGGCTTGGCAACAGAAACTTGAAGCAGGTCACATGGCACCCATGGTCAGGAAGCAGGAAATAGGGCTGGCTATAAAACTTCAAGGCTCATCTCTAGTAACCCACTACCTCCGTCAAGGCTCTACCTCCTAATGGTTTCACAACTTTCCAGAATAGTACCACCAACTCAGGACCAAGGACTCAAACACAGAAACATATGATAGACATTTTTCACCATATCAAAGCGCCTCCTGCAAAGCCTCTCGGTTGCTTAAATTTGGTCAAAAATGTCACTGACTCCCAAACTGCCTGTCAATTCTCTCTGACATAAGATTAGGTCACACCAACTGAGACAAATATCACCCTGGTAATGAGGCACAATTAAGATCAAACCACAGAATGGTTAAATAGCAACGTCTTCAGAGAAAATTCTACAGAGACAAAGGAGGAAGTTAACAGAATCAAAATGGAGACACAATAAACACAATAGCATACAAAGCCAGGGATCATGAGTTAGCCAACACTAAAGATGAAGTCATTTGTCAAGCCCTTCCAAAAGCAAAGATGAGAGGCCATGAGAAAGAGGTTCCTCTGCATGGTTACTGACACTAATTGGACATCTTCTAGCTTGAGCTCCAGCTAGCTTTCTGTTCACAATATTGCCTTTGGACACAGACATATATCAGGAATTCTCACACCAGTCTAACAACTAACAAAGTCCCAAAGCCCTCAAGATTAAGGAATGGACAAGAGAGTGGGGGAATTGTAAAAGGAACCCTGAAGATTAAAATTTCTCCGGGCAATCCCAAGCTAGGAATGAGAACAGCCTGGAACTCTGGTGCCAGTGAAGAAACTGCCCAGGCTAGAAGTGCTGAAGAGGAAGCAATCCTAGGAAAAGTTAACTTCTTGCTCTGATACCATGCTGTGTCAGCACATGCTCATTTCCTGCCTCATTCCATCTTTTCTATAAACTGTAACGCTGTTCTAGCAAGATGGAAAAAAGCTGAAATCCCCCCTCCCAATTCTAGCCAAAACTATGTATAGGATATATAGGCCCATTTCCTTTTACTAAATACTGCCTCCTATTTTGTGTTTTGTTGTTGTTGTTGTTTTAAAAAGTGAGGAGCAGTGAGTCTGAAACTCTAGTCACAGTAGCAGAGTTCCTTTAAAAGGAAATGAAAGAATACATTGACCCTTAATATTCAAAAGTGCTAGCATATTAGAAGCAGATAATGGATAAATATTACTAACAACTTACTATAAGAAAAATCCATAAAAATAATAAATTCTCAGGGGCTGGTGAGATGGCTCAGCAGTTAAGAGGACTGACTGCTCTTGCAGAGGACCGAGGTTCAATTCTCAGCACCCACATGGTGGCTAACAACTGTCTGTAACTCCAATTCCAGAGGATATGACACCTTCTGTCCTCCAAGGGCACTGTACAACATGGGTATGTTTACACACATGCAGATAAAACACTCATATATGTAAAAAATAAATATTTAAAAAACGAAATAAAATAAATTCCCATGAACACTTTTGGCTCCATCTGCCATTATCTCTACTTCTGCAAACAGGTTACTTCGGTGAGAGTTTTGGTTGTACATTGCCCTACATAGCAGAAAATGGCCAGTTTTCACCCATCACTTTGCAGTCTCAAGGAATTCTTCAATCAGATGGATTTAGAGGTTTGAAAGATGATGAGTAGTGAACTATAAAAATAAGAAGCACCAGAGAAACATGCCTAAAATATATAAAGGCAGGGTAGCAAGAAGCATGTTTGCTTGTTAATAATTGAGGGATTGAGAAGCTATCGTTGGATCACATGCTGAGCATATGCTCCCAAGTGTGCCTTGCCTTTGACAGAGCAGCCAACCAGGACAAGTATATACTTACATATACACATATACATAGATGTGGTCTTTCATAGAATTTGATGTGACGGAATCACAAGCCTAGTTCCAAAATATCATTATAGATCCAAAACTTTCTAAAATTAGTTATACAGTTACAGAATTATAAGAAGTGCAAATATATACTTCATCCATAGCAGATCATCTTTATTTTAAATTTTTTTCCCAAAATAAATCCATCTGGAAGCACAAATCAATGGTTTCATGGTTTTTTTTAATTAATTTTTATTTTTTTATTTTATGTGTATGAGTATTTTGCCTGCATATATGTAAGTGCAACACATGCATGCAATGCCCATGGAGGCCAGAAGAGCACTAGAACTGGAACAGATGGTTGTTAGCCATCATGTGGGTGCTGGGAACCAAACTGGGTCCTCTGCAAGCACAGCCAGTGCTCTTAATCACTGAGCCATCTCTTCAGTCCCAGTCCAGCATTTTCAAATCATGCAATTTGAGCATGATGTTTTTATTACTAGTCATACACATGGTTTAACTGACTATGATGCTTAGTCCTGATTGGAGATATAGGGAATTACCAATATAAAGTGCCCAGTGGGACTGCTGGAGTGAAGGCAGTTTTTCAAATGGAATCATCACCCTTCTTTTGTGTTTGTCCCTCCTTACTGGGGAGAAATTCTAGATTTTTGCTCAGGGCATTTCTAAGTCCTCCCACTGGGGTGCTGTGCTAAAATGATTGTCCACAGGCTTGTAATATTTTGCCAACTTTCAGAAGCAAAACAGCAGAGTGACTGGTTTCAAGAATTTTCTTAAATAATGTATTGTCTTGGTGCTGAGTAATTTATTAACAAAACTATTAATGCCTGAAATGTTTTCGTCAAGTTTTGCAAAAATAGCATAAATATTTAAGATGCCATCCGCACAGGCTTGCTGCCAGGAGAAAGCAAGTCCATTACATAGAATTTTATGGAATATTTATAAGATCCAATTTAACACAGATCCAGGCAGTCAGCCAAAGTTCAAGAGAGTTGTTTCTTTTTTTATAATTTAAGATTTTATGAAATTCAACAAAACAAAAAGTTAATTCACATAATTGCCCTAATAACACTTGTCTTGAGATTGATCAGTGCACCCAGCCAAGGATGTATTTTTACGTCATTATCCATTTTCTCCCGAAGAATTCCTGGGAGGCCTTCAGATTTAGTCATGCCACCCAAAATTGCAGTCCTAGGTGAATTTCAGTTTCATACACCTGTTAAAGTAAGCAGAAGGACTTCAGGAAAGAGTCATAGCTTTAAAACGATTCCTTGGAAATGAGGATAGAAGAAATACCAAATTATTTGGCAAATTACACACACTTACAGTGGACAATACCATGACAGAAGGAAGACATAGGCAGCCTCCTCTCCAGCTTCACCCTCTTGGGAGGGCAGCCACTGTGGATACAGTGACTTTGCCCCTGCACAGCTGCTTACAGTCCAAAGCACGGCAAGATCACTCATGCTGACTATGTCACTATCGTTCAGCATTTCATTGGGAAAGACATTGTATAGATTGTATGAATTGACATGAACTGTATGGTTGAATGAATTATATGTATTGATTTTTTAAGGTCCAGACTCCAGGCCAGTTAAGAGTCATTTACCTAATAAAACAAAAATTGTACATGAACATATGCCCTGGTACAGCTGGAGATACCAGACTATTTCCAGGAATAAACTGATTTTAAAATGCCATTCCAACTATTACCACATGGAGAAACTAGTTTAAAATCTAATATGTTTAAAAATACATAGCTGAGCTTAACAAAAGAAAACCCCAGAAGTCAAGAGTAACAAAAGAAGCCCAAAAGTTAAGAGTAGCAGCAGATACTCTAGTGACCCAACTCCCCGGGGCCAGGACTCCTCAGTGCCCACTGAAGAGCCTGAATGCATGGCTTCTGCCTGCAACAGAGAGCTATTTTGCACCCTGAAGATGAAATGCAGGACCATGAAGCTGCCCATGAGTGGGTGAGCAAAGCAAAGATGCCTGCTGCCACTCTGGGGTTTAGGAGGTACTGCAGTGCAAGAGGCAGAGACTGTATGTGCAGTGCCTACAGAGCAGAAGCCCCAGTCAAAGAAATGCTCTTGAAAATCAGACCACTAAAGCCTGCATGAACCCAACCAGGAAAAATGAGAGTACTCTGAATGGAGAATTCTAAGGCCAGGGCAGAGGAAAGTGGCATACAGGTACACAGACATGTACACATGAACACATGTCGTACAGGACTATCCTCTGAGCTAAACACCACCATCTTCAAGAGTTCAGTTCTGTTCGACTGCAAAGGACCATCACAGCTGGGCTTGTTGATTGTTGAAGTTCCTTCATAAGACTATAGGGGGAGGAAGGGGAGGGTCATAGGACCCTCACTGAGTATCCAACTACACCTACCAATCCGTTATGTACAATTCTGCCCTAATTATACCTAGAGTATATAGGCTGGGAAGGACTAGGAGGCTCCATGTACATGGAGATTGTTCAGGAAGGCCATTATCCATGCTGGGTGATTACTTTCAGGTATAGCCTTCAGGGAGGAGAGGGACTCACGCTCCTGTAAGTCATCCCTTATCTGCACTCTGTAAGCAAGCCCAATAAATTCAATAGTTCCCCAAAGTAAACTTTGGTGGAATCATACCTCAGTTTGTCATTAAGAGCAAGGGAGGAAGGGATAGATGTTTTATCTCCCCCAGGAAACAATACCACACCATATATGCACATATCACACATTCCACATGATACACACATACCACATACATATGTATACATCACATGCACACATCACATACACACACTACACATCACACATACATACACATGCACACCAAAAATAAGAACTTTATTTTTCCCATTTTTGAGTTGTGGAAACTACTAAGTCTTGGGAAAAGTATATGTTACCTGCTGTCAAAAAGCTAGTAAGTACTAGAGCTAGTATTTGGGTCCAGGCAGTATGGCTGTAGAGTTCAGTTTATAAAACATGATGCTTGCCGGGCATGGTGACACACACCTTTAATCCCAGCACTTGGGACGCAGAGGCAGGCAAATCTCTTGTGAGTTCAAGGCCAGCCTGGTCTACATAGTGAGTTCCAGGCCAGCTGGGGCTACAGGGAGACCCTGTGTCAAAAAGACCAGGAAAAAAAACAAAAAAAAAAAACGATGATGCTTAAATTCAGCACTTGACCGGCTGCATTGCTGCCCCAAAAGCCAGATGGGATAGAATGAGAAAGAGTCTTGCTAACCAACAATACTTCACAGGGAAATTACAAATTTAGAAGTAAAGGATAGACATATATGTACATGTATATCAAGACTCAGGAGACACACCTTCATGTTAGCCTAATTGAAATATTTAGCCTTATGTGCATGTAGGAGAAAAAAATTGAAATGAGTGTGTTAACATAAGCTTGTAAATTCTAAGAAAGGAAAGAAAAGTGATATGGGCTATTGTAGCCTGAAAATGATTTATTCCTCCTGGACTTCCTCTGAAGGGCCATGGGCAAGCACAGGGAGCCGTGGGAAGAAGGGGGGAGCCTAGCGTGGAGGGAGAGTGGAATGAAAGGAGGAGGAATTGGCGCCATTCTGGGAAGCAGGGAACAAAGAGCAGACAAGCCAGCCTGCCCTGGACCCCGTGGGGCACCAGGGGACCTCCCGAGGACCCCGTGGATCCCCTCACGGAACTCTGTGCGGTGAGTGGGCATGCGGGGACACGAGATGAGGCAGACCATGGGTAAAAGCTATCCAGAACAGCCGGCCAAGCTGCAGAGCTGGGTGCTAGTGTTGGTTTCTTTTAAGTCACTCCCCTCCCCCTACCAAAGCTATAAACTATGCAAAATTCAGATAAAGATGTGTTATGTGGTTTGTCTGCCTGCGTCAGGAGCAAGGGACCCTAGGAGAACTCGGGAGACAGCTATGTGTTCATGTGACCCCCTTATTCATGTGTTGAATCCCTATCTCAAGGTGGCTGTATCTGGACACAGGGCCTTGAAGGAATAATTAAGGTTAAACATAAGGGTGGGGTCCTTATCTGATACAATTGGTGTCCTTATGAGAAGAGACCTAGAAAGCCCACTTGTCCTTCCCCCCTCCCCCACCCCATACACACAGAAAGGCCAGGTGAAATTACATGTAGAAAGGCTAGCTATGCTAGCTGCTTGGCCTTGAATTTCAACCTACAGAATGCTGAGAAAATTAGTTTATATTATTCAAACCTCCAGTCTGCAGTGTTTTGTGGCAACAGCCAGAGATGACAAATGATAATGGTGATGAGGATGATGGTGCAATAATGACAGGAATAAAATGAGAACAGAAAAACTGATAATGGAAAATAATATCGCCAACTGGCATGTTTCACAACACGTGACCCTTATAAGCACTTTGGCCATTTCGGTCTATGATGACTTTAGATGGTAATAAGGGAAATCATTCTCCAAGTACTTTTCTTCAAAACTGCATTCACTATTCTTGAGTCTTTCCATTTTGATATAAATTTTAGACTGTTTATCAATTTCCATAAAATATTGATGGAATATTTTTATTGGAATCACACTGAGCTTATAGATGTATTTGGCACTGATGTTACTTTTATGATAACGTGTCTTCTAATTCATGAATATAGCCAATCTTCCCAGAAATGAGAGTCATTTTTCATTTATTTCTCTAAAGTTCTATAATTTTTAGCAAGAAATCTCATCACTCCATTTACCCTGGTTATTACTGTGCTACTAGTAAGTTATTAAAATCATACTTTGGGGGCTGGAGAGATGGCTCAGCGGTTAAGAACACTGGTTGTTCTTGCAGAAGACCCAGTTTCGAATCCCAGCACCCATATGGCGGCTAACAACTGTCCTGTCCGTAACTCCAGTTCCAGGGGCCTCTTCTGTCCTCACCAGCATGCACAACATGGGTGCACTTACCTACATGCAGGCAATACATGTATACACAGAAAATAAAAATAATTAAAAAAAATAAAATCATACTTCGAATTGTTTAATGCTACTCAATAGAAATACTAATAACTTTGTGTCCTACAACATTGATAACTACCTATTAATTTCAATAGTTTACCTGTATGTTCTTTCGGATTTTTAGGAATATTATTCAACCTAGTATCTGAGCTATTTTCTATTTGTGGATTTTCTGTGTATCTAAAACTGTTTTTTATAGGAATTGTACTTCCAGTAACTTGTTAGATTGCAGTATCCCAGAATCTCTGACCTGCATACCCTATTCAAGCTCAAACAGAATACTGTGCTGCCACTGACCTTCCTGCAACACTCTGCACATGGTATCAGAGCTCAGTAACAGTCCAGGGGCTCATGATGTGCTCTAACTCAATCTTCATGAAAATCTTGCGGTGGTAAGGCAAACATAATCAGGCTATAGGAAACACAGGCCAAATGGGAAATCAGCTTCAGGGCTGGAGGTCCTGGTCTAGGGCAAGTCTGGGGGCACAATATCTGACTCCTTCCTCCCATAGGCTCTTTCCTGGTGGGCATTCAGAGTGGCATTTCTTCCTCAGTTAAACTTCTGACCAACTGTACCTCATAGCTGACAACACCTCTGAGGTATTGCCTCAGACAGCAGTACTCTGAACAGAACCTGTTCCTGCCCTGTTGTTGTAGGCCATGCCTTCAGACAGCTGTGAGAGGGACCCATTCAAAGTGCTCAGTCTGAGTCACAAGGGTAAGATGAAAGACAATGCAAATTCCTAATTGGCCAAATTTGTCTTGCCACGATAAATCCCTGGGGGGCAAAAGCAAGGCAAGGGCAAAAGGCATGTGTCCCCTTGAACAATATTTATGACTAGTGCCAACGATGATAAAAAAGAATAGATTGAACATACTGGATTTCTCTGTGCTTGCTGTATTCCTGTCTCACAACAATCCTACGAATTCAGAATTACCACCCACCCCCAAATTCAGGATGCCGACCTTAGGACTGAGGAACGCAAAGTTAAAAACCCCAGAATCCACAAACTGAGAATGAGTCATAGTCCCTGTTTTCCAAGCTCTTGTCCTCTAGTGAGTGAAATGGGGAAGCAAGGAGTCTTTGAGCTCTACAGAACCTTTCTCGGGTGAGGTAAGCACCAGGAGCTAGGATGCAGGACAATCAATGGCCACCAAAGCTACTCCAAGTCAGTAGCTTCCAGGTTCTTTGTCCCATGAACCCAAAGAATGAATTTTATAAACAATGAAAGGGTTTTAGAAAGAAGTTTTATTATAGGAAAGAGCGTAAGAGAAAGGAAGCAGGTCCCAAGAATGGTTGCAACTAAGAGTCCCTATCTAGAGGTTAAGAAGGTTTTACTGGGTTGAGGCATGGAGCTAGTTAGTTCAGTTATCCCATCCACAAGGTATTCATGTGCCCTTCCATCCAAGTGTCTGGACTAGAGTTTCAGGAGCACCTTCCAGGTAGCTGTGATCGTTAAGTTACTATGCAAAAATTGAAGGTAAAAACAAGAAACTAGAACATGAACCGGCGCCCCTAAACATTATAGTATTTCTGGCCTCTGGCTAGGACAGAACTACAAATAGAACTGAGGACATTTCCAGCTTCTGGCCAACACAGAACTAGTGTGAGACAAGCAGCAGAGCTGCTCATTTTTAAGTCCCCTCCTTAAACTGCCTAACCAGTTTCTGTCTACCATTCTCACCATTAGGAAACACAGCTGACCCAGGTAACCTGAGTATGTATCCCAGCCCAGAAAGCCAAGACCACCTGAGCAATCCAGTCCTACTCCCACAGTCTACCCTTTCCACACAAGACTCACTGCCAAGGGGGCTGGCAATCAAGAGCTCAGACATGGAGACACCCTGCAGGATTCTGGGAAGTCTTAAGTGAAGCCCTATCTTAGCTGGTCAGTCCCTTTCCACCTAAAGGACTTTGTCTCTCCAAGCAGGACTTTTCACCTGAGGATTATCTAAGCGGGATACTTTTCTTGTTAGACTCCTAAAAGAAATGTCAGCACCAAGTGTGGGTGGAAATAGTACCCAGGACCACTGTCCCTCTCAACTCCTGTGAGACCCCAACTTCTGAAGAGCAAATGCAATCCTAACTCCATTTAGTGATTCTCAAGTAACCATACCTTACAAAAGTGTATGGTACCCAGCATTTCCCTTCAACCATGGCTCCTTTGCATTTCTTTGGCACATACCATTCTAAACCCAAAGTCTCATATGTGAAAATTAGAACTACTGAAAAGTTCACTCCTTGGGTCTCTATGCCATTTCTCCTCCTTCAGAATTCCCTGGGGCTTTGTATTCCCTTCCCAGGTATAAGAAGTATTAAATATCAGTCTTTTTTTTCAAACAATGTAAAACTTTTGGTTTATAAGTAATTCTAATCTTTTAATCCTCCCACACCTTATAAGACTTTTGTTTTCAAAAGGGCCCTGATGTAGTCCTGCAATCTGATGGCCTCGGGCAGTGGCACCACCCCCATCCCATCCCTTTGGCCAGCCCTCTTCCCGCCTCCTTTGTACCAATTCTTGTAAACTAGCCAGTTAGGAAAGATTGTGAGATCAGACCCCAATCAATTGAGAAAAGACACAGTATTCTGGTCTTAGGGATAAAAACCTATCAAGCTTCTAAATTGGGTGTGCTTGCAGGATCTGAGTGACCAAACAATGCACCTTTCTATAAAAGTAAAATCTGACTTGCCAAGTTACTGCTGCTCTGTCCATGTGTTTTTGTATGGTATTGGTAGGGTCCTTGGACCTCAGATTTTATTTCTAACACCGGAGCCAAAAGATTCCCAGCAAATACTTCCTGAACACCTATCATCCTTTCATTTACCTTCCTTTTTTGCAGTGAGCAAAGATTCAGTGCCCTGCTCCATAAAGACCTTACAGGGCTGCCCACCCCACAGCCCAGGACATAAAAAGTTAAGTCAGTTAACATTGTTGGCATTGCTGACAGTGAGGTGAATTATCCTCCAGTCAAGCCATCAAGATACAGCCTGCACATGAAGGATCTGCAGCCGCTCACTAAGCAGGGTCTTAGTCACCACAAGTGCCCAGACCCTTGAAAAGAATGCACATTCCTGAGTACCAGTATTTGTTCTTATGCTAATTTGCCTGTGGACTGGGACAGGTTTCCCATCCAAGAAAAGAGAAGTAAGAGAAAGAGGAGCAAACTTTTGTTAAAATAAATGGAAGAATTCAAATCCGAGTGACTCACTACACAGACCCTCTGAGATTGAACCTTTCCATCAGGGAGTTAGACAGGCTCTGCTCTCCCCTTGTTTGTCCCAGTGACTTACAACAAAGCACTTTCTTTGTCCTCATCATCAGTCAATTTAAAGCAGACATGTTTACTAACAGCTTAATCTATTTAGTGCAAATACACTTTCACATTCTTTCCCCCATCAAAAACAAAACAAACGAAAAGAAAAAAGAAAAGAAACCAACAACCAGAAAACACCACACAGAAACTTCCAAACTCCTAAGTCCTCTTATCAGTACCTAAGTAACTGTGAGCCTGAGCAGTACATGAGTTCAGGCTCAGCAGTCACTTTGTTAAATTTTCTTTTCTCCTGGAATGTTAAGACCAGAAGCTGGCATTTTTTACAGCTAGTCTCAATTTTTACAATTCTACAATGCTCAGAAAATAAGAGAAATTGGCTTTGACGAAAAGAAACTCCTTCCGGTGAGAATCAGCCAAAAGGAAGTCAACTTTGAAATGCTGGGAATAAAATCAGCGATGAATTTAACTGAAGACGATAATATGCATGTGTGAGTGTGTGCATGCTAGACAAGTGCCCCGCCACTGAGATACACACCCCAGTTTACAGATATAATGGATTTAATAAACCAACAATGGCTTGTGACTTTACAGTCTGAGGTGTTTCTCTATTCTGTGTCTGTAACAAGAAACATTGGTTTCTAAAGTATCAGTTATATAAGTTTTAATATAAATTTTCAAGAGAAATACAGCATTCTTTTCTTGAGGCACAGTGTCCCTGTAGCCACAGCTGGCCTGGAACTTGCTAGTAGACCAGGCTGGCCTCAATTTCACAGAGATCTGCCTGCCTCTGCCTCCTGAGTGCTGGGATTAAAGGTGTGTACCACTGCATCCAGCTTAGCATAATTTTAATACTCTGCTTGCTTGTATTTTTTAAACATATAGTAATATTTTAAATTGAATTTATCTACAAAACCTCCATAAAATAAAAATAAATGCTCTCATAAAATCAAATCAGTCTTTAATTGTAATAATAAAAAATACATTTAAGTAATAGTGTCTCTGAGTTAATAGCTCCATAAAATAGAAGCTGGCCAGCCAGTCTCTGCTACCTGAATGGCTATTTCTCCAGCAGTTTTTTTTATGTTTCATTATTTTTATTTTATGTGTATGCATGCATTGCCTGTGTGTAGATGAGTGCACCCGTGTTGTGCAATGCCCGAGGAGGACAGAAGAGGCTGTTGGTTCCCCTGGAACTGGAGTTTTGGATACTTAGCTGCCATGTGGATGCTGGGATTCAACCCTGGGTCTTCTGCAAGAACCACCAGTGTTCCTAACCGCTGAGCCATCTCTCCTGCCCCTCTCCAGCATTTCTGTAATTAGAAGGCAGGGCTCTGAGACACACCTGGGCTTTGCTTGGGGGCCAGCCTGCAGGAAGGGACTTTCCAGCACTAAGCATTTGAACTGTGTACCATCAAGAAATGACAACCGTTCAGCTAGGAAACTTGCAAAAGCCTCACATTCCAGTTAAAGTTACAGTGGAGGTATAGTGGCTACAATGGCTCACTGAGAGGTGAGAGTCATTTTTCTTGTTTCTGCATACACAGGAATAATATTTTCTAGGTATTGTACACCATTATGGCTGATGTGTGGACCAGGGGATTTATAAGTATGCCTTTTTTTTTTTTTAACCTTACTGCATCTTAAAGTCACCTACCAGGAGATTCAACTTTATAAGTGCTTTTATTTCTGAGAGAACCTTCAGTTCATTTAAATCTGTAAGGCCACCCAACACAGCCACAATATTTGAATACTCACACCTGTTTCACACATGCCAACCTCCTCCCTGGCAAGGCTGCACTCTTCCTCAAAACAGGGACTACTGTCCCTCTCATGTGACCACTTGAAGGCTGAATGTCCAGCCCACACAGGTGAGTAGAGGCACCAACACCACACGAAGATCCAGGCTCGGTGTCATCTTCTACATCAGAGTCCAAATGCCTTCTCTCTCTACCCCTCTGCTCACATTCCCCATACTGATGTCCTATAGCTCTTATGATCTCTACATCCCCCTTCAGCACATGACTCCCCACAGGAGATCCCTCTACTGTCTAGGCCCTTGTGGTGCCTATAAGGGCTGTTGACTATGAGGATGCTTTCTGTTTTGAGTCTACAATTGTCTGTCAAAACCAATCTGGCCATAATAACCTTCCTGAAGAACTACTCTTTCTACAGCTCCTCCAGAAGAGTAGATTCTCACATTGGAAGGGCCTGATTTCCAAGGTCACCTTGGTCCCTCAGCTATGATGTGTCACCCTCTCCTTTCCTTCATTATAAGCCTGTAAGGATTCCCAAAGGCCAACACCTTCTCTAGTAGTTTGCTTAATATGAGCATTTTGTCTTTCTAGCACATATTTTAACTCATTGGTGGTAACTATTTTAATGCATTTTTCTCCTTTCCTCTAACTGGGCTATGAATCTACCGCCCTCCCCCCAAACCAGAGTTTCACCTTATTCTTCCCATGCTTGGAACACAGTATCAGACAGACAGTAAATGAATGAACAAACTCAGCAGACAGAGCTCTGCCTACTGTACCAGGAAGAGCACACTTTCCTAAAGTTGTAACGGTCTTCAAGAAATAAGATATATCACAGCTAATAAATAAATTGGAAATGGTACAAAAATTAGCTGTGTTCTGCCTCTAACAATAAGCAATCCAAAAGAGATACTAATCCAACAATTCCATATACAATAACATCAAAATTTAAATAAAACACTTAGAGCAATGTACATCAATGATCCCAGCATTCTCACTTGGGAAGCAGAGGCAAGATTAATCATAAATTCAATGCCAGCCTGGGCTACATAGTGAGACTCTGTGAATTAATATGAATAAATAAATCCTCAGGAATAAACTTAATCAAGGAGAAAAAGACTGGCACACCGAAATTTGCAAAACATTGCTGAAAGAACAAATAAAGGCCAAAAGATAGCTCAGCAGGTAAAGGTGCTTACGACAAGGGTGACAATCTGAGTTCAATCCCTGGGTCCCACATAGTAAAAGAAGAGAACTGACTCCTCCAAGTTGTCATCTGACCTACACTGTGCACATGTAAATACACACACACACACACACACACACACACACACACCATCAATTTTTAAAATGTAAAGCACAAATAAATGCAAATGGGAAGTTAATATTGTTACATCAACGGTATCCAAAGAGAGCTACAGACTCAATGCAAACTTGAAATACATATACAAAGGGAATAGTCAGAACAATCTTGAAAGAGCTGGAGAACTGATGTTTCCTGACTGCAGAGCTCACAGCAAAGCTGCAGCAGTCAACAAGGTGTGTTGGCATCTGAACAGTTCAGAAGAGCAGGAGCAATGCAGTGACTGTCCTGTTCCACTGCTCAGGGCTGCTTCCCACTTGTCTTTCTGGCTTTTAGGGGAGCCAGTCTAGGTGACCCTTAAGATAAATGGCCCATCACCTCCCAAGGGAGCATCACTGCTTTTAAAAAGCAATGTTAAGCCAGGCGGGGTGGCGCACGCCTTTAATTCCAGCACTCTGGAGGCAGAGGCAGGAGGATCTCTGTGAGTTCAAGACCAGCCTGGTCTACATAGTGAGTGCCAGGACAGCTGGGGCTACAGGGAGACCCTGTCTCAAAAAGACCAAAAAAAAAGAAAGAAAAAAAAAAAAAGCAATGTTAGCACTTTATACTTTATGAAGTATTACCTTCTGAGTGGCTGCACAGGAAGCAGCAAACCCAGAATTAGTGTGACCATTTAACTTTATCCCCAGTTAGAGAGCTCTGACTGAACAATAAGCTCAATTTTCTAAGCTGCAGTTTGTGCCAGAGAGGCCTTGGCCATCCTAGAGATGGCAAGTAGGAGGCCTTCATTTAGCAGCCTTCTTCCCTATCCCTCTTTTCCAAAATGGTGCTTCTTTACCCCTTCCTGTCAGGAGCTGGAGAAACAACAATCATTACCAAAAAATATAATATAGCTCTACAAACAGTTGACTTAAGCAGGACATTCTGCTTGCACTAGTAACCTTGAGAAATAATTTATGGCAAGGTTATCTTTCTCTTCCTCTTGCAAACAGTTCTCGGAAAGATAAGTCATACAGTAATCTCTTGGAACACCTGGCTGTCAGTCACGTTGCTGAATTGCTCAGTCCCCCTCCCATACCCATAAAAATGCTGTAACCTTTT
>NW_008350120.1:5439316-5441380 GCF_000622305.1 Nannospalax galili
GGGGGAGAGGCACAAGAAGAGGGTGAGGCTGCTCCGGAGCAGGTCCCTGCTCCAGCTCCTTCAGGGGGTAGTAGGTGCTCTACTATATCCTCAGATGTTGAGTATAAGCGCCTCAAGTTTAAACCTCTTAAAGAATTAAATAATGCAATTAAGAACTATGGCCCCAATGCCCCATTTACTGTATCCATGCTTGAGACCCTGTCTGGTGGCGGGTACTTTACACCAGGAGAATGGCTTCGGGTGGCTCAGACGGTCCTCTCTTGTGGACAATTCTTATCCTGGAAAGCTGACTACCTTGATCACTGTCAAACTATAGCCAGCAGAAACAGCGGGACCCTCGGGCCCCCAAAGCCACCTGGACTTTTGATAAGCTTGCTGGACAAGGAAAATATATCACCGAGGGCCGACAGCTTAAATTACCCACAGGGGTTTTAGCGCAGACCAAGGAGGCTGCACTGGGGGCGTGGAGAAACATCCCAGCAAGAGGCAGCCTCATGACACCCCTAACTAAAATAGTTCAAGGCTCTCAAGAACCCTTTAGTGAGTTTGTGGGCAGGTTACAAGGGTAGCTGAAAGAGTTTTGGGCCCTAAAGATGACAATGATAAGTTCATTAAACAACTTGCTTGTGAAAATGCTAATTCTGCTTGCAAATCTGTCCTTAAGGGACAAGCCAAAAATAAGTCCTTGAATGAATTAATCAGACTTTGTGCTGACGTAGACTCTTTTTCTCATAAGATTACTCAAGGCATAAATTTGGCAATTGGTGCTGCTCTTCAGACAACTAGAGGGCCCACCCTCCCTAAAAAATGTTTTAAGTGCGGACAACCTGGGCATTTTGCAAAAAAATTGTACTGAAACTCAGAAAGCAGGAGGGACCCCTACTCCCCCTGACAATATGCCTAATACGGTCTGTCCTCATTGTAAAAAGGGAAGACATTGGGCTAGTCAATGTCGCTCTAAGATGGACATCTCCGGCAATCTTCTTCATCCCATCCAGGGAAACGGCTGGAGGGGCCCTCTTCAGGGGGCCCCGAAAACTATCCGCTTCCAGCCAGCCCCGGAGACTACTCACAACCCTGTCCTGGGCCTAACCAACCCCCCTCCCTCCAGCGAGCCACACCAGGAAGCACCGGACTGGACTTGTGTGCCTCCTCCGACACAATATTGAGCCCTGAGGATGGAACACAGGTTGTGGCCACCGGCGTATTTGGCCCCCCTCCTCCTCAAATGTTTTTCCTCATTATAGGACAGGCCTCCTCTATAATTCAGGGCCTCACCATTTATCCTTCCATAGTTGACAATGATTACACAGGAGAAATACAAATTTGGGCCAACTCAAAAAGGGACAACGCATTACACAAGCCCTTCCGCTCCCTTTAGATAGCCAGTATCCATCCTTTAAAGAGTCCCGTGGTGCCTCCAAACCAGGCTCCTCTGATGCCTATTGGGTCCAGGCCATTACCCAAGACCAACCCACGCTAAAATTAAAATTGGATAATAAATGGTTCTCAGGTATTTTGGACACTGGGGCAGATGTTACTGTTCTCTCTAAAAACCACTGGCCTTCAAGTTGGCCTCTTCAACCCTCCATCACACATTTACAGGGCATAGGACAGTCAAGATATACCCTCCAGAGCTCTAAGATATTAACATGGTCAGACTCAGAAGGTCATTCAGGCACTGTTCAACCTTTTGTAGTTGAAACCCTCCCAGTAAATCTCTGGGGTCGAGATATACTAAATCAGTTGGGGGTAATTATGTGCAGCCCAAATGAGGTTGTCACTCAGCAAATGCTCCACCTAGGATATCAACCAGGAAAAGGTCTGGGAAAATATAAACAGGGAATTATCCAACCAATTATTCCCTCTCCCAAGGATAATCGCCTCGGAATAGGCTACAAAAATTTTTCCTAAGGGCCATTGCACCCCCTGCACAGCAGGCAGACAAAATTATGTGGAAAAATGATAACCCTGTCTGGGTTGATCAATGGCCCCTCCCTACAGTTAAAGTCACTGCGGCCTTGCAGTTAGTGCAGGAACAGCTGGCCGCTGGACATATTGAAC
>NW_008350120.1:5443733-5446986 GCF_000622305.1 Nannospalax galili
TGGATTTTAATAGAGAAATGTCGGGAGCTGGAGAAACAACATTCATTACCAAAAAATATAATATGGCTCTACAAACAGTTGACTTAAGCAGGACATTCTGCCTACACTAGTAACCTTGAGAAAGAATTTATGGCAAGGTTATCTTTCTCTTCCCCTTGCAAACAGTTCTCGGAAAGATAGTCATGCAGTAATCTCTTGGAACACCTGGTGGTCAGTCACATTGCTGAATTGCTCAGTCCCTCTCCCATATCCATAAGAATGCTGTAACCTTTGACCAACTTCTTCAACCCCTTCTAAATACAAACTGTATATAAGGAAAGCTTGCAGTTCAATAAAGCGAACCCTTGACAAGTGGACTTGCTTGGGCTCCGTCTCCTCTTTCTCGTCCGTTTTTCCTTTCAGGGAGTGGTCCCCCTCGAGCTTTACCTGTACAGGGTCCCCGCAGGCGGGGGCACCTTCCCTTTTCTATTAACCTACAAACTAGTCTAGGACCTTAATACCATTGGTCCTTTTCTAAATTCAGCTCGTCATTTCAACTTCTACCATATTTCCAATACATATTTATCATTAAACTAAAAGGTTCCTGCATGCTTCAGCTTTGAAATAATCTGGGATATTTTTAAGACAAAAACACTGGCCTAAGAGGTGGCTACTAGCTGCCTGTGGCATCTCTAACATACAGGATAGTGTAGGCCAAGAACTGCTGTTTACCAGACTAGAACTTGGCTTTCTCAAGCACATCTGGTTCTATATCAAATTCATTCAGCATCTCGTTTGACAATGACTTTTCTCCTGCAGACTACTATTAGCCCATTGTGTTTTCATATTGTCTCCAAAGAAACTGATACTTTTTCTTAACCTCCATGTTCTTGAATCAGTCTTCTCCACCATCCATCCCACGCACACACGTACCAGGTATTTCCTAACAGCTTCAACACGTACAGAGCTTCAACGTCCTATCTCTTGATTACACTTCCTGGTCAGGTGTTCAACACCCAGAAGTTACACCCAACTGTGGCCAAACTAACCATTCCTCTCTACTGCGAATGTCAGCTTGGGCTTCTTTGGGCACCTTTGGGGCCTCATGAGGACCTCTTAGCTCCTAGCCTCCAAAGTGTTTGTAATTCTCTCCGGGAGTCATCAGTGACTTACTTACCAGAGCTGCAGAGCCTTTCTCTTTTGTAAGAATCTCAGTGTCCCCTGGGTTCTGGTTGACCCCAGTGCACTAGGGTCACATGTTGGCTATGTGACTGGCTCTCTGTATCTTCCTCAGCTTTGTCCTCCACACCTGGGTTACTGAACACCCTCTAAATCAGTTCTACTGATCTGGAGTTCACTGTTAAGCTTGATTTTGTTTGTTTTATAGGTAAGAGCTGACACCTAGTTCTTTACCAATTATCAAACTCTGGTTTAAAAATAATTTGAAAATTTTAATTATAGAACAGTTTCATTAGAAAGCTACATATAAGAGCACTTGTTGCCAGAAGGGGTGGTGCACACCTTTAAGCCCAGCACTCAGCAGGCAGAGGCAGGCAAATCTCTGTGAATTCCAGGTCAGCCTGGTCTACATACATAGCAAGTTCCAGCCCAGTCAGGGCTACATAGAGAGACACTGTCTCAAAAAAGAAAAGAAAAGAAAAGAAAAGAAAAGGAAAGAAAGAAAGCCCTTAATAGCATCTTTTCTATGAACCTGTTCCTTCAAAGGACCAGGTTTTGGTTCCCAACAACCAAGTCAGGCGGCACACAGCCACTTGTAACACCAGCTCCAAGGGATCTGACACCCTCTTCTGGTGTCTGTGGGTACCCACAAACATGTGGCATACATGCACAGATAAGCACACATACAGATAAATAAAAATAAATCTTTAAATGTCTATGACATTTGGGGATAACAGTCCTGTCAAAACCATCCGATCTCCTGCTGACTAAAAGCTGTAAATCATTTTCTTTGATTTCTGTCAACTTGATGCCATATACCATCTCCTTCTATAGAGTTTACCCTCACAGATCTGCTGCAGTATTGCTTAAACCTTCTAATTTTTGCCCTTTCCTTCCTGTAAACCATCCAGTCACAGGGGCAAATGTCTCCCTTTTCCTAGTCTGTCCTAGTTTGTTTGTCCATTGCTGTGACAAAATACTCTGACCAGTACAAACTTGGGGAGGAAAGGGTTTATTTTATCTTGTATCTCCCAGGTCACAGTTCATCAGGAAGCCCAAGGTGGAACTCAGGGCAGGAACCTGGAGGCAGGATCTGGAGCACAGGCCATGGTGGAACACTGCTTACTGGCTTGCTCCCCTGGCCCCTGCTCAGCCTGCCTTTTTATACAACACAGGCCCACCTGCCCAGGGGTGGCACCACCCATAGTGGGCTGGGCCCTCCCACATCACTCAACAATCAAGAAGATGCCTCACAGACATGGCCACAGGCCAGTCCAATGGAAGCAATTCCCCAATTGAGGCTCCCTCTACCCAGGTGTGTCAAGTTGACACTAAAGCTGTCCAGCATACAAGCCTTCCCTAGTCTCAAACTTTTTCATTCCTTGGACCTTCAAAGGATATCTCCACACACTTAACTTCCTTTGCATCACTTTCTCCCCCTCACCAGTTACTTTCTACCTTTCTCTAGAACTTGAAACAATTTTTTTTTAATTATTATTCTTTTCAACAAAATGCTTCAAGCTTCTCCCAGGTACTTTATTGAGCCATAGCTTTAATTCTTTTTCATACTTTTCACAAAGATAATTTCACTTTAACTAGAGTCTTTAATCCTTCTGACAGATCCACACACATTGTGTTCCCAGAAGTCCTGAGTATTTACACTTAGTTTAAACCTCTGCCAGAATGACTGGCCAACAACCTAGAGAAAACATACACTAACACCTTACGATCTTTTCACTTTAATTCACCAACAACCTTAGGGTAGTTCATCTAGTAAAGATTTACCTAAGTCACACGAACTATAAAGCATCTGGACAATTTTCATACTTTTTTAATCTGAGGGAGGGGAGTATGGCATATGCCCAGAGGTTGAGTAGGGTCTCGGTCCCTCTCTCTCTCTCTCCCTCTACCCCTCTCCCTCCCTCCCTCCCCCATCTCCCTCCCTCCCTCATTTTTGAGACAAGATCTTACTGAACCTGGGGCTAGCAGTTTCCCCAGAATAGCTGGCCAGAGCTCCAGAGATCCTCCTATGCATGTCCTCAGTTCATATTTGACAAAGGGGCCAAGAACATTAACTGGAGGAAAGACAGCATGT
>NW_008350120.1:5448276-5448652 GCF_000622305.1 Nannospalax galili
GGTTTAGTTTAAGGAATGTTGCAGGCAAGGGTATACAAGGAACCTAGGGAATGAAGGGAAAGAAGGGGCTCAAGAGAGGAAGGACATTGGAGAAGGGTATTAGTAAGGGAGAAAGGGGGAAAATGGGGGCACCTTAAGTGGGAAAACCATGATGGAGAGGTGAGACAATGCAAGAGATAAACAATGCCTAGCTAGTTTTCAAAATCAGAGGGAACCATATTACTCCTATACCCTATGGACAAATTATATATAGCAGATCAAGAAATATATGTCTAGGTAAGATTAAAAATACCAGACTGGTGGAACTTACCTTCTTGGGTGTTTAACAGACATACTTTGAGGTCTATAATAATTTGGTGAGAGGGATATAAAGGAC
>NW_008350120.1:5449150-5449558 GCF_000622305.1 Nannospalax galili
CTGACCCTCCTAAAACAAAGACCTCTAGATAGGCTGACTAGATTCACCAGAAGGGCAAGTAGTGGGGAATGGCTGTGGCTGCCAACAACACGGCAGACAGTAGCAGGGATATCAGAGTATAAGGGCTCTAGTGGGGGTGGGGGGGCTATGGGAGGGTGCTATCTGGAAAGTGCATGTAAAAATAACTTTTTTTAAAAAAATTTTTAAATAATAATAATAATTCTTCAGAGCATAAAGATTTGCTCCTTAATTATTGGTAGATGTGAAAAACATTACCTTTGAAATCTACCTGATGACTTTATGTCCATGCTCAGATGCCAAAGAGCTCAGAAAGTAACTGACTGTGACTAGTAATAATCAGATATATAGAGATTAGAAACACGTGCATCGTGGTATCAATTGTATTAA
>NW_008350120.1:5449583-5468074 GCF_000622305.1 Nannospalax galili
AAACATCTTAATGTCAATTGCATTGAAAATGAATTTTTCTGTATGAAACTGTGTATTTTAATAATGAAATGGAGATCTTTTTTAAAGTTTAAAGCCTCATTTAATTTTATGTCTTATAGGGCTTATACTGAGTACAGTACTGTATAACTGTATTAATTCAACTGTAAACCTAAAAATTTACAACCAATTTTGAAGGAGATGCATTTTAGCTCTGGAAATTGTTATTGAATATGTCAATGCTGTTGTAATGAAATGCTTCTTCTGATTGTGTGGTCATTAAATAAATAATTTTTTTTTTAAGTCAGAAGAAAGGTCTTTGCACCAAGCACAGCAAACCTCTCATGCAAATGAAAGTCTGTGTTTGTACCAATCATGGGAATGTCCCTTTTGCAATTCACAGAAGACCCTCTGCTAGGCCACTAGGGGAAATACTCCCTGTCTGACCTGGTAGAAGTGCCTGCAGAGGAGGCTACAGCTCACCAAGGCTGTGACAATAAAGGACTAGTACAAACTGGCTGGTGCTGCACCCTCAGGAGCTAGCACAACCAGCTACAATCATCATGTAGTTTCCTCAAGACATCCATGGAATATTCAAAATGACCATAAGAGTACAGCTGGCTTCTGACTGACGGTCCTTTTGTTCAAGAGAATCAGAGCAGATAGCTAGGAAGGATCCGACACCTTCAAATTAGGTAGTAAAAGTGTCCCACCCCGCCCCATCACTGCTTTTTTAATACGACTATTTACATCAGAAGGAATGCTTACAATGAGAACTTAAAGAATTTATCATTAAGTCTGGTGAGATGTTTCCGTGAGAAAAGGCACTTGCCCCCAAACTTGAGGACCTGAGTTCAATCCCCTGAGCTCACATGGCAGAAGGAGGGAACCAACTCTCAAAAAGTTGTCCTCTACCTCTACATCAGTCCATGACACATATACACACAAAGTAAATAAATAAATGTAAAAAAATTTAGAGAATTTATGTAATACAAATAGTGAATTAACAGATTTTAACAGTGGTTCAACTGTTTAACACATGCTCAGCCGCCCTCATCTGTTCATTCCCACGTCACCCCATAAATTTAATTCAATTCAACCAAAATCCTTGAAGAATTTTCATGTATTCATTCAAGCTAGTCCCAAACTGATAATGGAAAGACAAACAGTCTAAGATTGTCAAACAATTGTGGAAAAGTAGAAGCTGGAGGACTTCACAAAACAAAGCAGAGAATTACTGTCTAGCTACAGTAAAAGATACCAGAGGACAGGACAAACACCTGCCAGTGGAGGAGAGCAGATTCACATCAGACCCTCACAGCCATGCCCATTTGGTCTTTGACAAAGAGATGCAGGGTAATCCAAAGGGTAAAGCTGGTTTCAACACATGCTGCTAGAATTACTGGATATTCATATGCATAGAAACTGACTTCAGTCAGAGCTAAAACCCAAAGTAAAAATTAACTCAAAATGTACTATAGTTCTAAACGTTAACATGTTACTCTATAAAACTTTTAGAAGTCATAGATGTCCTGACACCAAAAACATAATCCATGAAAACAAAAACTGACTGATTGGATTTTATCAAACTTACAAATGTTTACTCAACAAAAGCCTCTGTTAAGAAAACAAAAATGCGGATCTGGAGAGATGGCTCAATAGTTAAGTGCATTGGGTGCTCTTGCAAATGATCCAGGTTTGGTTCTCAGCACCCCCATAGTGGCTAACTGTAACTCCAATTCAGGAAAATCCAACGCCCTCCTCTGACCTCCACAGGTATTGCACACACAGGAACATTCACATACATGCAGGCAAAACACCCATACATATAAAATAAAAATAATTTTTTTAATAAACAAAAAATGTATACCAAAGACTGGAGGAAACTATCACAAATCACTGTTCTAGCAAAGGACTTGTATTCAGAAAACTGCAACAAGCCTTACTTTTTAAAAACCGTGAGCACAAAACAAATACATCACAAAAGAAAGTATATGACCAAAGAAGCTTCAACATCATTGTGTGTTCAGGACATTTAAACCAGAATGAGCCTATACAACACGTATTAGAAAGGGGGAGGACAAAAATAACAACACTACATGCTGGTGAGGACATGAAGCCCCTAGAACTCATCTACTGAGCTCTAGGAGACTGGGGCAGATTCATAAACTTGGTGAACTGGAGCACATTTACAACAGGACCCAACAATCCCACTCTTAAAACTCTTAAACATCCGTCCAACATAAATGCAAACGTGTTCACACAGAAATTAGTACGTGAATGTTTAAAGTGAATTATTCATCATAGTTGCTCAAAACTGGAAACCAATCAAATGTCCATCAACCAGCAGAAGGATAAACAAAACGAGGTATGACCCTCCCCCAATGGGATAAAAAGCTGTGCATACATGTAGCTGCATGCATGCATCTGTAATACATTATGCCAAGGGAGAAGAGTCAGATTTAAAAGGCTACATATTGCAAGTCTTCATGACTGTAATGCACCGAACAGGCAATGCTACAGGCAGCACAACAGGGGTGTGGTAAGAAGCCACTGAGGGGAGGAACCACCACAAAGAGCTACTCTGTGGTACTGATATGTTATAAAGCTTGATTACAGTGGTAGTTACATGACTGCATTTGTCAAAATCCATAGAATTGGAAAACATAAAAGGCATGTGTATTTTTTATTTTTTACGCATATGAGTGTATTGCCTGCATGTGTGTAAGTGTGCCTGTGTCATGCAATGCCCACGGAGGGCACTGGATCCCCTGGAACTGGAGTTAGACAGTTGCTAGCCGCCATGTGTGTGCTGGTAACCGAACCTGGGTCCTCTGCAAGAGCAGCCAGTGCTCTTAACCACTGAGTCATCACTCCAGCCCTGGCATGTGTATTTTTACCTCAATATATGTGACTTTAAAAATACAGACACGAAAATGTAAATTAACAGGAAACTTATTACTGCAAAGAATGAAACAAAAGAAACAGTAGTAAGTGAATGCTTAAACAAATTATGCCACATATCATTTACAGTTATTACTAATATTATAATATATAAGCTTAAAGTTCCTGCTAACTCTACAAATGCAGATCAAGCCCTACAGCTGCATTTGAGAATCATCACCTAGAAGATTTATACTCACATATAATGATTTCCATATCAGATCTCTTTATTTTGACTTATTGATTTGAGCCATTTGTTTGTTTAAAAACAGAAAAAAGGGAAGTAGAAAAAAATCCTGAGACAATTTATCTTGCAAAATAATCAACTCAGTTCAATAAAAGAATCTGAGACCAAATGTTCAGATTGAGATTATATGCCTTTGTTTTTCATCTAGTTTTTATGGTGTTTAAACAAGGATATTTTTAAAGCCTTGACTTTTAAAAGGTCACATTGTGCAACATTTTTCTAAATCTTTGTCTAGTCTCACAACAAGCTAAGTTTCCTTAATGCTGCTGCAAAGCAGGTAAAAGGCATGCCGAGGTGAAAGTTAAATAAAAAGCTATCTCAAATAGCATTTTTCAAAAGGTAAACATCAACCTTGTAAGTATTAAAAGCACGTTCTAAAATCCACTCTGATGACAGTTTAAGAAAGCCGCTTTTATGTGCTGGAAGCCTGACTCTGCAAGGTCTTTTAAATGTGAGTGTTTACCTAAAAATGCAGGCAAAGACCAGAATCTGGCCTTGAAGAGGCGCCTTTTGACTGCACACAGTGAACCCAATCTTTAACTAATAAATTGTTCCACACCTTTGTCTCTGCCCGGAGAGGCAGAGGTCTGCTCTCACAAGAACGCACAAGCCTCTTTAAAGTCAGGTGGCTTTTTACTCTGCACCTCTGTACGTGTTGGTTTAGAGTCTCTGAGTGACAATGCACATCACTGGGGTTTTGGGGTTTTTTTAGTGCTGTCATCTGTGCTACTGATTGTACTTTGACTTAGATCAAAGTCGAAAGCTTCTAGAAAGACACACAGACCACAATGTGACAAATAGCATGCTGTGTTTGACATAGCAAACAATAAATTACTTTCATCAAACTGATTAAGAATCCCATGTTTTCAGTGCTAATTCTGATGTCTGAAATGATAGAAGTTTCTACATTCTCAAACAAGGAGCTTCAAATACGAGGGAAAAGACATAAATAAAACTCACATACCACAAGTTCTGAAATTCCCACTGTTCAAAGAACTGTGGCTTTATTTCAACCTGCAGTTGGTCAAAGCTCATTGTAAAGTTTAAGTTGAATAGTAGACATTCAAGTTTAACATGGTAACTCACTGCTATTTCTTGGTTGGAAACAATGTGCAGTGTATCTTTACCTTACCACATCACAAGTATTAGCTATGTTCAACAGTGCTGTGTTGTAAACCTGGTGACTTTCCTTGTGAGCTTTGACTGTGTGTGTTATCCATAAGGAACAGCATCAGAGACAGTGGGAAGGAAGCTCTAACTTTACCTGGACTGCCAGGCTCTCTATGACGCTCCAAACAACACACACATACTACTTCTGAGTGCTTCAAGCCAAAGCACTGTCTTGAGTGCATTACAATTTATCTCAATTCCTACAAAATTCTGCAAGGCAGGAATTATTTCTCTCATTTAGAAAACTGAGGCATAAAGACTACATACATCTAGTAATGAAGCCTAGATTTGAACCATTGGGATGTTTTTTCTGTCTTCTTCGTGGTACTGGGAAAGTACCTAGGGCCTTGCCTATACTAGATAAACACTCTCCCACTGAGCTATACCCATAGCCCTGGTCTTTTTACTTCTACAAAAACTTTATTATACTATAATAACAGCATTTTATTCTCATAAACATATGAGTGGCCATTGTATCATAAACATGAATTACCATAATGGTTCAACAATTGATGGACAGATATTCTATTTCAGAAGCTCTTCTAAATGAGAGAACAAAATCGTCCTATTTTGTCTCTTACAAAGTCATTAACTTGTACCACAGAAGATTAAGAATTCAACAAGCATATTTTGTGTACCTGCTGTGGACTGGTTTCTGTGATGTAGGCTAAAGATAACGCAATAAAAAACACAAAACTTACCTTTCTATGCTTTTTTCTTTCAATTTATTAAAAATGTATTATTTGCCAAAACCTACGATTCTGTAAGTCCAAAACTGAACAAAAGAGCCAACACTTGACTTCTACTAACCCTCATACCCTATGCCATGATAGTTTTCATAACACAGAATCATTCAAAACTACAATTTTTACAATTTGACAGCAATTTATAATCACAGGCCCAAAATAGGGAAATAGCAAACTGGGGCATCATCGGAAACATAGGCCCTTCCTTAGTTTACTGTAACAATGAGTGACAAAGGAGATTAAATGTGTACAAAGTCCTGTACAAATGGTAGCAACTGCAGTGACAAAGAATGGTTCTGACTTGAGGAGATGCTGAAAGCGATAACCTGGCTCTGCCCACTCATAGCTATAGTTTACAACTGTAGATATATTTTAAAGGTTACCATTGAATTTCCTTTCATATTAGGAATCTAAGATTCTCCTCCCCCTTCAAATATTTTTTTTAATTGTGTGTGTGTGTGTGTGTGTGTGTGTGTGTGTGTGTGTCATGTGATGGACAGAGGACAACTTTGAAGAGTCAGTTCTCTCCTTCCACCCTGACGTGGGTTCTGGGGAATGAGCTCAGATGATCTGGCTTGCATAGCACGCACTGTACTCACTGTGCAATCTTGCCATCCCTGAATATTTTTCATACCTGAGGTAATCCAGGAAGACTCTGGCCCAACGTGACAGAATACATTTCCTTCTCCTAACTTCATACATTCAGTTCCCAGACTTCACCCTAGAGTCATAGAGATACATTTAGATGAATTCAAGCATTTTCAGGGTGGCTATATGCAAAAATACACTAGAGTCACATACCTGAGACCTATATCTATAGTCCACACACCTAGAGTGTATAAAGTTGGGGCCCACATACATCAGGAATTCACACACCTGGAGTTCACATACCTGGAGTCCTCACACCTGAGGTCCACACTCCTGCTGTCTATGCACCTGCAACTTACACTCTTCCCTGCCCACACATGGCCATTTCTAGACAGGCATCTTTTGTCTCTGACAGCCCAGCTCTAATAATGTCCTCTTCTTGTATGATCTGAACATTTTTAGTTAGTGCCCACTTCCCACTTCGCTCTCAGGGACGGCCCCAACTGCTCCTAGAAGCACATCCCTCCCCTCCTCCCTGTGTCTTCTGCAGTCCTGGAGCCCATCTTCTCCACCTGTATACTTAGCTACTCTTTCCAGACCCTCCCCCATCCCTTACTTTGCCACATCTTGATCATTTTTCCTCCAAATCTTGAATCTAAAGCCCAGCCTCCAAATCCAGTCATCTCATTATGGTAAAGGGGTTAATTATCCAAGGAAATATGGTGATCTTTGTTATGTACACATTTATCAACAGAGCATCAAAATACATGAGGCACAGAAGTGAATGTCATGGCAAGGATAAATTGATAAACCTACTGCTGTACTAGATGATGACACTCCATCAGTAACTGACAGACCTAGCAATTAAGAAAGCAGTGAGGATACAATGGAATGGAACAGCGCCATGAATCAACTGAGTTGTGTTGAGAAGCACAGACCAAGTCATCCAACAGCAGAATAAACTTTGTTCTCGAGGTCAAATGGAATGGTCTCCAAAACAGACCACACTCTAAGTCATTAAACACACCTTAGTCTTAACAGATTGAAAAGAACAGGAGTCATACAAAGTATGCCTTCACACTACAGTAAAAGTTAACTAGAAAGCAATGGCAGAAATAGGGCTGGAAAATCCCCAGATATCTGGAAATCAAACATATTTAAAAGGGGGAAAAATTTCAAAAAAATTAACAATAAAATAAAACAATAGTTTTCAAAACTTGTAGTATGCAGCAAAGTCAATGTTTAAAATATATATATAAGCTAAGCACAGTGGCTCAAATATGTAGTCCCAGCTACTCATAAGGCTGAAGCAGGGGGCTGGATTAAGTCTAGGAGTTCAAAGTCCACCTAGGAAAATTAAGAGACCCCTCTGAGGGGGCTGGGGAGAAAACCTATAGCAAAGTAATAATTACAAGGTTAAATTTTCAAGCAAAAGTCTACAGAAAAAGCTTTGTGCTCAACTGAAAACTTGGCCAATCTAGTTTGGATAGTAAATTGTCATGAAAAACTTAATCACTTGAATGCAAGCAGAAATTTTAAAATGAGATTTTCTTTTCAGCTTAATAGAGTTGAAAATACTTTAAAACAGAATGATTATTAGCAGGCACTGTCCAAAGCCATTCACATACAATATCATGTTTTAACCCACCATAGCCCCAAGATGGTAATAGTACCCCTATTTTCATTCAAATTCTTCCTAAGCAAGTGACAGAAAAACAGACCCACATTAGATGAAGCAGGTAAGAGAAAAGACCAAGAGTTGGGCTAGCTCCAGGGTTCAAACTACATCACCCAGCTTGGACTGTGTCCAAATCCCAACTCTACCATTTCCTGTATAATCTTCCTTCTATTCCTTTTCAACTTTACCTGGGAGCCTCACACCTTCAGGTTCCTACCCTGTGGCACTAAGGGAGCAGATGAAGCTGCAGTTTCGTGTCTTGTTTCTACGTTCAGTAGGAAGAAGTAAAGAAATTTTCCCATAGACCCCCGCCCCCCCAAAAAACCCCACGAGTCCCAGTGATTGGCTCCAGTGAGATGCCCACCCTGATGATATCACCAGGGCCAGGGTTCTATGGAGTTTCTGACTACACTGGCCACATGATCACTCACAGAATGGAAGACTATCCAGGGCCACTGCCAGGGAATAGCTAATGGATGTCCAACATTGAGATGGGGCAGTGTCCCCTTTGTAAACCAGGAACCCACAGTTTAGGGGGGAAAGGCAACTTGCAAAAGAACAGACATGTAGAAAATAAGTGCAGGTTTAACCTCAAGTCCATGTAATCAAATCCAAAGCTTTATCCATTTTGCACTTCAATATTTAAGACCATAGTCTCAGAATGAAAAACTCTTAGACTGCAAGAGGGCCTCACTGCTCTTCTCAGTCCACCACTCGCTGAAATACAAGCTGAGGGGACATTACTCTTGAAAACATCTGAACCACCATGTAAAAATTCATAATTTAAAATTAACTTACTGTAAATTTGACCTTTAAAACAGTTGGCCGGCTCTTAATCTGTTTTTACAAGCTTCAAACAGGAGTGGCCAGTGCAAAAAAATAGTTTCCAAGAAAAAAATTACAACTTTCAAGTGGAGTTGAAAATGATACTATTTCACAGATATATCACTTATTCAAGATTTGTATAAATAAAAGCCTTTGGTGATCAATGATCAACTTCTAGTCTCAGTTAACTTTACTTGGTGGAGAGAACTGCACCTGTTTGTTTCCTCTGAACTTTCAAGTGATTCGTATTGCAAGGAAACAAGCTCAGCCCAAGAGCCACCGCCCTTCCACAGGAGAGAAACAATACAAACTTGGGACTTCTGCTTGTGACCACGAAGTGCGACCAGACTCAAACCACCCCAAAGAAGAAAAAATCCGAGTTCTCAGGCCTGGTTCAACAAGCAGCACCAGGGGTGCCCTGATGTAGGGAAAGGGTGGTGGCCTGAGGGCTGCAAGCACCATGGGAGGGGGGGAGCCAGAGACCCTCACTTGGACTTCAAAGTACAGTGTGACCAAAGGCCTGTGGGTAAGGAGGAGGGTACTCAAGCACAGCCTGGGTAAAGAGGGGAGTACCTGCTCAGCCTGGGTAAGGAGGAGGGGGAACCTCTCAGCCTGGGTAAGGAGGAGGACCCACCTCTCAGCCTGGACAGGAGGAGGGAGTACCTCCTCTAGCTTAGGTAAGGAGGGGTGAGCACCTCTCAGCCTGGGTAAGGAGGAAGGAGTACCTCAGCGTCGGTAAGGTGGGAGAACCTCTCAGCCTAGGTAAGAAGGGGGCACCTGCTCAGCCTAGATGAGGGGGGAGCACCTCCTTCAACCTGGGTAAGGAGCAGAGGACCATCTCTCAGCCTGGGTAAAGAGGGAGCACCTCAACCTGGGAAAGGAGGAAGAAGCACCTCTTAACGTGGGTAAGGAGGGAACACCTCAGTCTGGGTAAGGAGGAGGGAGCACCTCTCAGCCTGGGTAAGGAGGGGGGGCACCTCAGCCTGGGTAAGGAGAGGGGGCACCTCTCAGCCTGGGTAAGGAGGGGGGCACCTCTCAGCCTGGGTAAGGAGGGGGCACCTCTCAGCGTAAGGAGGGGGGCACCTCTCAGCCTGGGTAACGGGGGGGCACCTCTCAGCCTGGGTAAGGGGGGGGCACCTCTCAGCCTGGGTAAGGAGGAGGGAGCACCTCTCAGCCTGGGTAAGGAGGGGGGGCACCTCTCAGCCTGGGTAAGGAGGGGGGGCACCTCTCAGCCTGAGTAAGGAGGGGGGCACCTCTCAGCCTGGGTAACGGGGGGGGCACCTCTCAGCCTGGGTAACGGGGGGAGCACCTCTCAGCCTGGGTAAGGGGGGGCACCTCTCAGCCTGGGTAAGGAGGGGGCACCTCTCAGCCTGGGTAAGGAGGGGGGCACCTCTCAGCCTGGGTAAGGGGGGGGGGGCACAGGCTCAGGGACTAGGGAGCACAGCCTTGGCCCAGAAGGGATTCCCTGTCAAGTTCCCTTAGCAAGCACGAGGCCAGGGATCGAGGCTAGGACACTGTCCTGGAACCCGAGGCTAGCCCACGCTGCCACCCTGAGGAAGAGGCAGCAGGCCCACGCCGCCCGCGCTGGAGTCGCACCACTCGGCCTCGGGTAACGGCCGAGCGGCCAAGATGCCCGTACTCGCCCGACCGCGCCGCCACGCACAACCCCACACACCACGGCGCGCGCCTCGCAACGACGCACCGGCGTCCGGACGAAGGCTAAGCGCGAGGGGCGGAGGCGGGACTCGGCGGCCGGCGCATCACGCCCCGCGCTCGGGCTGAGGAGAACGCTCAGGTGTCCCGCTCTTCTGAGCCTGTCACAGGGCGCGACCAGCGAACATGCGCACTAGGAGCGCACCTGGGACGCTCCCTCCAGGCGAGGCGGGGTCAGCGAGCAGACGCATTCGGGTTGTCACGGCAACAGCGAGCGGCCCAGGGAGCTGCCAGAGATTCAGCGGCAGTTGAGCCCTCGGGCCGAGGGAGCCTGGGTGCATTTCCGGACCCTGTGCTGTCCGCCGCGTAGAGCAGCGACGGTGCTGAAGGAAGGCAGAGCCCGCTCTGCCCCGTACGCGGGGTCACCTTCACAGCGGGAAGCCTGGGTCCCAGGCGGTAGGTCCCGGACGCTGTGCGTTTGCGCCACGGGTCCGCGGATCCGCGGTGGGCCTGACGCCAATGGTTCCGACCCAACGCCGGGGGCGCGCGGGCGGGGCCTGGAGACCAGACACCGTTCACAGGCAGAGCGACGTGCGGGAGTTTACTTTTATTCGTACTTGATAACTGTATGAATTGCCTTATGGTCACTTACACAAATTGGTGGCTCATTGCCTTGTCACCTCGGGCCTTTTTTGTCTTTTTGTTTTTTTCTTTTACCAAGCCGGAACACAACGAACTGACACAGAGAGTTCTGTCGTGGCTGTTAGTACAGGAGTGGGTTTCTAAGCTTGTCCCGGTGCCACAGACTAATCGGTCACCTCCTCTCCGGTCATGTCTTCTCATTGGTGAAGTTGGACCAGATCGTTGACGATTCCAATATCTTTAAGTCATAAAATTTGCTAATGCTATGGGACTTTGAACAAAGAATTTTTTAAAAAGCTCTCACCTTTATTTAGTCACAATGGCACACTGAAAACTAGATGTAATTATAGACTAGATAGCTACTTACGATTAACAATATTTATGTATGGAATGGAAAACAAAGTTTGGTGTGATGCATACTTTGTCTTTGCCAAGTTACAAGCATTTGAACTTAGAAAATACTGGTAGTAACCTTCAGGATTTAATTACCTTTTCTCCAACCTAGGCTATGCTGATGGAACATTGACTAGGAATTTCTTTCATATATCCCCCTGCAAAACTGAAAAGGGAACAAGGAAAGGTTCAAAGTAGAAACCGTTCTCTGGCTTCTAAAGGATTTGAGCAGCTGCTGGACTTTATTCTCCAACTAGGGCCTTATGCATTAATTCCTACTGAACTTAACTTGCTGACTGGTTTGTTTTTGGTTTTGGTTTTGCAGTGCTGGGGATAGAACCCAGGGCTTCAGGTTTCTATGCAAGAAAAGTGCTCCCTCAGGTCCTCCCTTAAAGCCCTTCAGTTCTCTTCCCTAGGTAGCTTTGAAAACTTGTGTTTTTCCCCCACTGTAGAACACTGTGAACTCTTGCCTTCATAAAAATAATACCATTATCCGCAAATGAAAAAGGTCAATCCTAAATACTTGCCCCAGCTTTCAGGGGAACTGAAGCAATAGTCACAGAGTATCTTCTGCATGAAAAGGTCACTTGTGAGCTCTTACAGGGTTTTCTTTTCTGTATACTAATCCCGCAGTGTCAGTATTTTTGTGTCTTCCAGAATCATCATCTCTGATAAATGGATATTTATGTACACTCTCACTTTCTGTTCACAGCTAAAGAAGGAAAGAACCTGACGTGAAAGAATCTGTTACGCATCGCCACAGCTTTTCCTGATTCAGCATGTTAAAAAATAAGGTGCTCCATTCTTCTTAAAACACACCAGTGGTTTCATTCATGAGATACAGTTTAACTGGACCTTCTGCAAATATGAAAATAGTCTGCAAACCTTGCTTCCCTGAACTGTGAGCCTGAGTGGGAGGCACGAGTGTGGTGTGGGCAGCTGACAGATCTGCAGGAGTCAGTGCTGCCTGCAAGCCTGTACTGGCTCTGGTAACTTGTTTTGCATAGGAAATGTATTGTTTTCAGCACAGAGCTCATGCTTGAGTGCAAGATTCCCTTTAGTATTTGCCTGGAGTCTTCATTTAATTATAGCAAAACAGCTTGGGTTTGTTTCAACATGCACAGGGTTTTTTTTAATTTTTTTTTTATTTTATGTGTATGTGTGTATTGCCTGCATGTAGGTAAGTGCACCTGTGTCGTGAAATGCTGGTGGAGAAAAGAAGAGACTGAATCCCCTGGAATTGAAGTTATGGACAGTTGTTAGCTGCCATGTGGGTGTGGGATTCGAACCCAGGTCTTCTGCAAGAACAGCCACTGTTCTTAACCCCTGAGCCATCCCTCTGGCCCCCCAAGCATGCACAGATTTAAAAGTCATAATAAACTTATTTGTATTATAATTAAGGCTCTAATATTTAAATGAAGATATTCCTATTTAACATAAATGATGAGGCTGGGGTCTGCTAAGACTTGATAGCAGTGGCTCTAGCATGCTCACCTGTTCCATTTGTTACTATTCTCTCAGGTAAGCATTAAAGCCTCAGTTTTCTTCTAAGTGATGCATTACACACTGCTCCAGTAAATAAGACTTTCCCCCTACTTTTTAGGATCATTCAGCTAAAAAAGATAACTTAGCAATCACTGCAGTTGCCTTGCAAGATCACATTTTACACGATCTTCAACTTGGACATCTCTCAGTAGCAGATTATTCCAAGACAAATGTGCAAAAGAAAGACAGCAGGTCAAAATGTCTCAACAGAAAAGTGAGGGCAGTAATAGACACTGGACTCAAAAAAGCTACAGAAAGACCCAGAGTGGACGATCCAGAGGAGGAGTATGTTCTTGACCCCATTCCACCACCACCGACTTTAGGTACGCTAATCTGGTGATCCGTTGGCTTGTTAGCACTGATGAAGCCGGTGAACACAGTGCCCTGGTCAGGGGACTAATGCAGTATATTTGAGGCAAAAATATGACTTGAACTCTCAGCTCTTCTGCCTCAGCCTCCTGAGTGCTGGGATTTGCAGGCGTGTGTTACGTCCTGGCTCTTCGTAGTTCTGTGAACGCAGTTTTCATCAGACACAGACCAGCTCAGCATTTCAGACCCAGCAAGCCCAGGATCGCCTAGCTCTACCTCACCAGCACTGGGGTGACAGGCTGCACAAGGCCACACCCAGCTCTTACGTGGGTGCTGGGGATACCCTCGGGCCCCTTGCTTGTGCAGATAGTGCTTTACTGACTGGGCCACGCCCCCAGCCCTTTGACCTAAAATTTATGATTATTTCCTTTTCTTATTCTGTATTTTCACATTTTATTTTCTTTTATATCATGATAAATTTCAGTAGAAATGTGTGTAGAGATAAAAACAATTTGGACTCATACCTAGTGCTGGTTCTGGTTTGGGTTTTGGCCCCTGGTTTTGCCGTTTCCGCCCTCCGTCCCTCCTCTGTGCTGCCTTTCCTGGCTGTGTTCCCCTTTCCTGGCATCTGAGTACAGCATTTGTTTGCAGACTTTGTATCCTGGCCACTGCATGCAGATACACACTTCCCCACAAGCTGTTTGCTTCTGCCTCCCGTGCTGACATGTGTCTCTCATAGCTCCACAGCTCATAGGACCAAACTTCTTTGTTGTCTTTCCTGATTTTCTCTATAGTCCACAAATTATTGAGTCTTGTAGGCTGAGCATCTGTTGTGTGATGTTTCCTGAGGAGACATGGACAAAGATCTGTTTCCCAGAGGTAGGACACCAGTGTCAGACCAGAGAAAGAATTCCACCCAAATCTAGCTTAATGAACTGGTGAGGGGTCATTTACAGAGCACGGGTGACTCAAAGGCAGCTGCATCAGCAGAAAGTCCACCCCAGCACAGGTACCACACAGAACCTGCATCCCTGGATCTCTCAGCATGACTTGGAGACCACTTGGCTAGTCAGAGAGTCGCCCCCTCCCCAGCAGTTGTTACTGCGAGTGTCTCCTTGCTGAGGGGCCTTGTGAATCTTGTTTCCTGATCTTGTTCCCAAGACTTGTTCCTTTTCTTTCCTAAGTCTTGTGAGTCTGCATCCTCCCTCCCAGGAGGGAGTGTTTCAATTTGGAGGACTAGCTATAGAATAGCAGCTCTAGCCTAGAAAGCCAAAACATTTTGAGTACTGACCAGACGTGATTTGGGACTTTGGATCTCCAGATTCAGGGGATTGTCAGTAAAGTCTGCAAATATGCAAGTATCTGAAAAACCCAAATCTGAACATTTCTAGTCTCAAGCATTTCTGCTAAGTGTATTTTTAATTCAGACATGCTTACTGTTTGGGAGTTGATTTTAAAGTTCTGCCTTTGATCCTGCTGTTTTAAAATAAATGTTTAATATTTTTATAGATTCCAGAATCTCATATAATGTATTTTGATCCTATTCAGACCCTCCCCTCCCCCTTCTCCATCGCTGTTTCAGAATAATCTCAGACTTACAGGGAAAACTGTGTAGGAAGTATAGGCTTCCTGTGTATACCGAATCCCAAGATCTTTTGTAGTATCCTGTACTTTTTTCCAAATTAAAAAACCTACAGTTGGCACCTCGCTGCTGACTGACTTTGGTTGTCCACCACCCCACCCCACCCCATTCCTCTAATGCCTATCAGTGCTCCAGAATCCAGCGCAGGCAGCTGCTTGTAGCAGTGCCTCTGAGGTCTTTTCCTTGGAATCTTTGGCCTTGACCATCTGTAGAGCACTGGCCAGGTGGTTTGTAGAATGACCCACAGTTCACCTTAGTTTCTGTCACAGTTTGACCGGGCTCTGGGTTGAACAGAAACCACAGTATGAAGTGCTTTTCTCTCCTGTCACTACCGATGTTAACCTTGGCCCCTTGGTTACGGGGGCCTTCTGGGTTTCTTCACTAAGAAGCTTCTGTTCTTTTCAAAACTCTTCTCTGGAAACCAGTCTCCCAAGTCCAGCCCACAAGGGTCAGTGCAGAATGGGGTCAACCTCTACTTCTGGCAAAGGGGACTGGCTGCCTGAATCATCTGGAATTCTTCTGAAAGAAAGGCTTGTGTCCCCTGCATTTTCCTACTCAGATGCCTGTGTAGAAGACTCCGGTCTGCCTGTCCTACCTGTAGCTTACAGTTCAGTGACAGTGCTGACTTGCAAGCTGGTCCTCAGGCTTTTCAGTGCCATGCAATCTGTGTCAGTACCAGTTACTGGAGGTCCATCCTCTGTGTTCCCTGCTGCAGCTCTAGGGTCCACCATGCCTCCAAGAAGCCTTGGCTCCTCTGGCAGGAAAATGGACTTCAGAAACCAAAGTCTCTTTGCTGGGTGTGCTACTGGTTTTAAACATGATGGCACAATGGTCAAAGAACACAGCAATTTGGACAAAGCCATCAAAACAGTTACAATTTGATTGTCCGTTGCTCACATGTCCTGGTTGCTTCCAGACCTATGCATGACTGGGTCTGTGTGATAAGGAAAGCCAGGTGCTAGAAGTGGAGGGTGAGGCCAGCTGTCTCCCTCGAAGCCAGGTAGACCACATCACTCCCTGCTCACTGCCTTGGGACAGAGCCCAGACATCCAGATTTTTCTCAGCAAGTCCTTCTCCCGAAAGGACATTTCACCTTTTCCTTCACCTGGAAACACCCCTTCTTCACCAGAGTATGACATCTTCGCCCACAGGGCTTTGTTGTAGGTCTCTTTGGTAAAGTAACCTTGCTTTATTTTGTTTACAAAGTTTTTGTGAACCATCTGTGGGTGGGGGGGGGGTGCATGCATGCATGTGTGGTTTTTCTAGCATGTGTGTGTTTCAGATGCTCAGACACCTAAACAGATCCCATCGAGGGCTCATCTCATGTTACCGTGTTTATAACTGATGTTCCAAAAGATTGTCTTTATCCTCTAGCCTCAGAGTGCAGCACGTTTCTGGAATGAAACCTCCCATGGCTCTTTCTGATGGGGCTCTGTCATAGCCTCCCATCCTTGTAACATTTATTGTGACTCTCTGAAGATGCCCATGCTAGGTTGATTTGTTTTGTTCCTTTACCATTATTTAAGCAGTTTGAAGGTAGTAGTCCTACTAACCCTATTAAGTGGTTTGCACGTAGTTAGCCCTACTAACCCTATGCCCAAGAATGTTGCAGGCACTTTTCAAAGCAGGTCTCTTACCAGGGGGATATACACTCATGTGGTGGGGTCCCAGAAACTGTTGAATTAAGGAATTTATCCTGGGGGCACGTGATTGATGTGCATTTTGTGAAGGTCACTGGTGATGGAAGCCAGGCTAAGTGGAAGAGGGCAGTGCCGCAGGCTGACAGTTAAATTAGATGAGAAACAAGGAAAATCGTGAAAAATTAGTATTCTTCAAGCTTCTTCTATAAAGTTGAATGTCCTGTTTGCTTAAAAATCATTGTGAGCTTTCAATACACTGGGCAAGTCTACATAGATAAAAACATAAATCATTTCTGAAAATGTCAAATATTGCCATCATGGCACCAATGCTGCCACAGAAAAATAACTCTATATACCATGAAAGGTGAGCTATGACTATGTCTCTTGAATATCTATTTGCAAACTGTCAAGTTAAAATTATACTATACGTAACCACCTTTGCTAAAATACACCAACTTACATTGTGCTTTGTCTTTCCTGTAGCCCAGAAGCTGGGCCTCTTGGCTCCTCCCCCGCTGCCTCTGTCCTCAGATGAATGGGAGAGAGTGAAGCAGAGATCCATCCTGCACAGGGACTCCATGCAGCCATGCCCAATATGCAAAGAAGAATTTGAACTTCGTCCCCAGGTGCTTAGCAGGCAAAATTTGAGGTCGGCCAGGCTCTGCTCCCAGACGATGGCCAATGAGCTATCCAGCTCTGTCCTCTCTCATGACCTTCAAATTCTTAATGTTTTCTCTACCATCCATCAGTGCGTGCATGCATGCGTGCGTGCATGTGTGTATAGAGCAGAAGCCCATCGCATGACAGTGTCCACTTGCTGGAGAGATGCTGAGTCCAAATAGGACACAGCTGCTGAGGGTGCAGAGGACTGGGGGGCTGTGGCAGGACAGGTGAAGAAAAACAGAAGAAAAGAAATAGAAGAAAATTTTTTCATAGAAGAAATTTTTTGAAAAGAATTTATGGAAAAGTCCTGGTGTAAAGTGAAGTCTTTGTTCACACATCTGTGGTGAGATGGAGGACAACCCTGATCCGCAGACGTGTTTGCTGTGCATGGTCTACCCGGCTGAGCTGTCAGGTCTGGGGACTCAGGCTCTCATGCTGGATTTGGGGGCCCTGATGGTTGCCACAGGCTTTTGCATTCTGTATAACATTAGCTTCTATAAAGAAGGTACTGGGACAGTAGCTGAGAAAACCCAGCATACAGCCGGGCTTGCACTTCCCAGCTGAGCACCCCAGGCTTTGTGGGCTACCCTGGCACATACATTCTCAGACTTAATTAGTCTGAGGCTTCATTATCAGCACATAAGCTCATAATCATTACACTTTGCTCTTCAGTAATTTGAATTCAGAAGTTACATTCAAGTCTCCATGAGGACCTAATCCTATGTGGAAGTTGGATGTTAGAAAGATTTTAGCCCTTGCACCACAGAACTGCCATAGTGAGGAGGGTTCGTAGTGCAGTACTGGAGTGTAGCAAGAGTGTCAGAGCTGTGGGGAATCGTCCAGCCCCAGCAGCCTCTTAACTGCCATGTAAACGGTTGACTTGGCTCTCTGTATGAAGACGGGAAACTTAACCTTAAGGTTTGAGTACATTTCTTACTATGTTCTGTCATTTGGCTTGGTTACAGGCACACAGTTATGTAAATCTCACACTATTTCCATGTTAGCTCTCTCTCAGTTAAAAGCAAACTGGGAAGATTTCAGAATGCTCTCAAGCAATCTATCTCTGAGGTAGACCAGACCTGCTTAGTACCGAGGACAAAGTCAGGCAATCCACAGTAGGACAAAGTAGAAAGTATGGTGAAATTCAAGTGGATTTTAGTCCTCACTTGTAGGACATTTTAATGTAACTGTCATCGTCTTTTCATTTTATTGTACCAGAAAATGTTTACCAATAAAGAATATATGAACATTTCAAAGTATAATGTTCTAATTATACGGAAGTATCATGTTGTTCAATGTAGATCGGTATCTGAGGATAAAGAATTTTGGTGAAAATTATTCTACAAGAAAAGGGATCGTTGTGTCCACAGATTATTTCAGCACAAGTTTATTAGTGTAGATTTACAGTGGTCAGGGTCAAGAACAGAGTTCAGGACTTTGTGAGCTCAATTCTAACATTATCCCCTTATTCTTACCAAGAAAAGTGCAGAGGGAGTGTGAGATGGGTTCCTGAAGACTGGGAAGGACAGGGCAGTGCCCACTGGTCTAGGAACCTTTCTCCGTCTTAGGCTTAAGCGAGTTTTGTTTTTGTTTTTGTTCTTCCAGCCCAAAACATCGTTGTTGGGTGAGAAATTTAAGTCACAGAAGGGCGAAGTTTTCTTCACTTTCCTTGGATTTAAAAAGGGGAAAGTAATTCACACCCCATGATTTCTTGTTATTTAAATATAAAACTCTTAGAATTATGCCTCAATAAAGCTGTAAGTTTAAAAGTTTAGAAGTGTAATTCAGCTGAAAAAAAAAAAAACAAAAA
>NW_008350120.1:5468138-5516253 GCF_000622305.1 Nannospalax galili
AAAAAAAGCCTTGCAAAAGATGTTTACATAGAAAGTCTCTGCTCCATTTCCCGCCACGCCCACCCTGCAGGATGGGTCCCCCCAACCATCTACCCCGCAGGACACCCCCCACCTACCTGGAAATGCTCCTAGTCATCGCTGCCTCACTCCTTACATGCCCTGCGCTTCTACCCCAGTGCTGGGCATGCTGTGTGGTGGTGCTGCAGGTGGTCGGCTGTGTTATGCTTGTTCACATGACAGGCTTGGACTGCATTAACTTAGAACACTGCGCATTAAGACTGCTCTTGTAGAGAATGCTTTACTGACCTAAGGACCCTCTCTCTCCCATGGACAGGTGCTGCTTTCCTGCTCACACGTATTCCACAAGGTGAGTCATTCCACCCTGGCCAGGCCGCCTTCCTGCACTCATATAAAGTTTCCCCAGAGAGCCGTCTGTTTTATCCATAAGCACAGCACCATTTGTAGTCAGAAACATGACTAGGCTACAGTGCAGTTCTTCCGGCTTTGGAAATTAGTTTTGTGTGACAGAAGCACCACAGATATCTACATAACAGACTGTTGTTAGTGCTGCACATCAGAGCTGGCGACAGCTTAACTCCTACACTCTGCTTGACAGGGTTACACATAAGCATCACCTTTGCACCAGTAGACTTTCAGAAGTTTTTGATGTCTCTGCATGTATGTTTGTGTAAAAAAGTCATTTTTGGAACAGGTTTCATGAGGAAGGTGTTAACATCTGATGAAACTACTTCATAATCTAAATTGGATTAAGTCAATTACGAGAGAAAAGAACACTGTAATTACATTAGAAGTAAAAATGTTGTTTGTAAGTAATTATACAATTTTAAGTGAAATATTTTTCTTCAGGCATGCCTTCAAGCTTTTGAAAAGTTCACAAATAAAAAAACCTGTCCTCTCTGTAGAAAGAACCAGTATCAAACCAGAGTGATACACGACGGGGCTCGCCTGTTCAGAGTGAAGTGTGCCACCAGGTAACGGGCCCGTGCCCTGCAGGGTGGAAGCAGTATTTGCCACTCAGGCCGTGATAACTAAGCAGAGGGTCACCAGGGCCCAGAGCAGCCAGGTGGGGGAAGCGCCGAAGCACCTGTTAGATCACAGCCTTTAGGAGGTTGTCATTTGTATCTCTGTTTTAGAATCCAAGCCTGCTGGAGAGGGTACATCGTTAGAAAGTGGTACCAAAACCTGAGGAAAGCAGTCCCTCCCACAAATGCCAAATTAAGGAGGAAGTTCTTCGAGGAAAAGGTAGGTGCGTACCACTAACTCCACAGCCGCTGTGGAAGCCACCATTTGGGTCAGTGAAGGCAACAGCAGCGCAGTCACCGCTCACTTTTGAAATTTGAGAGTGCTTAACGTTCTGTCAACCCAGCGGCCTTCCAGCCTCAAGGCATGAAACCGTAGACTTGAAACTGCTTTTGTTAGGCCATTTTGTGCCATTTGTTCAGGTAAAGTCTCTTCTGATAAAATAGGACAAATGAGCTGTCACGAGCCCTGAACCTAAGACACTCTCAGTGTTCTACGAACTGGCTGGGCCATGTGGGGTCACCACATTACAGAAATAGACAATTCCTAGCTGGGTGTGGGGCACAGACCTTAAATCCCAGCACTCCAAGGCAGAGGCAGGCAACTCTGTGAGATCAAGACCATCTAGGGCTAAAGGGAAACTTGTCTCAAAAAGACCAAAAGGGGGTGAATAGATAGTTCTTTTTTATGACCACTTTCATCTTTTATTTTTATTTTAGTGGTTTTCTGTTGTCTCTGCCTGTATAAAAAGCACAGGTAGCATTAGGACGCAGGCCAGCATGGGTAGGCTAGGCTCTAATGCCTGCTCAAGCTTGGGGGCTCCTGGCCAAGAGCAGGTGCTCTGGGCTCTCTTTCTTTACCTAGGACATAGATGTCACTGCTGGTGTAAACTTTAGACAAAAATTGTATACAGGCCTGTCACACCGTAGGCACTGGAAATTTTATATTTATTGCAAAGGTTAGTACCTTTTCAAGTTAATTTCATGTAACTTGTTTTGGGTTTGCTCATCTGTTTGTGGTAGCACTTTGGTGTCCCAGTGTGCCAGCTTCGGATGCTTAACCCCTTAGCAACTCAGCCAGACAGGATGGCCCATGTCTGTAGTCCCAACACAGGAGGCTAAGGTGGGAAGATCGCTTGAGTCTGGGAGTTTGAGACCAGCCTGGGCAACATAGCAAGACCACATCTCACAACAGGAGTCAGCTTCTTGTTGACCCACTGTCCTATCTTTTTCTATAGGTGCATGGTTTACATGTTGTCTAGCGCTCTGTTCTTCCAGTTGGAGACTGGGTGACACCAGGCTGTTCACTAAGGAGGTCCCTAGTTGTCCCTTAAGCACAAGGCTAGCTTAGGCAATTGTGTTATTTGGGTGACTGAGGACCACAATCACTCACTCGTCCCATCAGAGGCTACTGCCCCTTAGAGGAGGAGCTGGGGTGTCTGTGTGTGACAGCTGTGAGCTCACGTGTGGCTTGGCCTCCTGATTTTTTTTTTAATTTTATGTGTATGCGTATATTGCCTGCATGTGTGTAAGTGCACTCATGTTGTGCAATGCCCGTGAGGACAGAAGAGGCCACCAGATCCCTGGAACTGGAGTTACGGACAGTTGTTAACGGCGCTATGGGTGTTGGGATTCGAACTCGGGTCTTCTGCAAGAACAGTCAGTGTTCTTAACTGCCCAGCCATTTCTCCAGCCCCAACCTCCTGGTTCTTTCACTCACCTGGATCAGCTGGCCCCTTGAGCTGCTGTACCAGAATCACATAGGAGAACTTAAAGTAGGTTGCCTCAGCTTGATTACAAAGCAGTGTGCTTTTCTTTTGTTATTGCCCTTCTGGGCACTTCAGTGTTTGTTCTCAGCAGCGGGGCTTAGAATAGGGAAAGGAGAACACTGGGGTTTTGTGGTGGTCACTGTGCCTCAGCTTTACCGAAGAAAGCATTTAGTCTCCTTTAGGAGTAGGACGGCAGTAGATGTGTGATACGAGAGCTAATGACCGAAGTGGAGCATGGGCAGCAGCTAGGAGAGACCTGAAGTACTGGCTGGCCTGGCCTGGATAAACAAGCCCTGCCTTTGGGTCTCAAAGGCAGACAGGAGACCCTGAGGCAAAGGCTGTGGAGACTGTCCACCAAGCCATGTATGACTAAGAAGGAACAAATGTCTCCCAGGCCTCAGTGTCCCTGATAGCTGAGTAGGGAACTTGGATGTCTGGTGTAGGGCTGAAGTTCTAGGAGGATTCCCTCTCATCCCTGTTGACTGTTCTATGAAAAGCTTCCCATTTTCCCACACTGCCTGATTCTTTCTCAAAAATATGCCTTTTGCAGAAAAAACTAAATTGGTTAAAGATCCTTCTAATAAACTAGATAAGAAGAGGGCTCTGTCTTCACTGTCCTCTTCCCACTGCAGAGGGCAGCGTGCCGGCCTCCCTCCCACTGCAGAGGGCAGCGTGCCGGCCTCCCTCCCACTGCAGAGGGCAGCGTGCCGGCCTCCCTTCTGGGCCTCAGCTTGGTTGTTGCTCATCAGCCAAGATGACAGTCTCCACAGAACCTCCAGGCTAGGACTTCCGCAGCCATCCTGGATTAGAGTCAGTGTCTAGGAGCACTCTCCACTCAGGCTGGCGTCTCCCACAGCTCTTTTCTGTGCTCTTCCCGTGCATCTTCATATTCAGCAGCCTGATGGTCAGTGCCTGCTCTGAGTCACTCTTAGTAATGTGCTTTTCTGTTTGTTTCTTGAGACAGAATCTCAGTGTGTCTGTTGCCTAGGCTGGTCTTGAATTCATAGGGTCAAGTATAAGCTGTGACTACAGGCAAACACCATTGTACCCAGAAATTCTCTGTAATCTCTATAAAGTGTGTTGGCTTAAAAGTTACTGGTTTTTGTTTTCAAAATTTTAATTTCAGACTTGGTAGTCTCTTTCCTTTTATATGCAGGTGTTTTCATGTCCATATATAACTTTGGGAAGTATAAGCCCGTCTTTGCTCTCACATAAGACATTTGTGACGATCAATTGCTGGTCCTCGCTACCCTGTGTATCTAGGAGTTTGTGGCAGAGCAGGTTAACTCGCTTGTTCTTTGACCACTCTAGAACATGTGAAGGAGCAGAGCTGGGGGCAGAGTCATTTTTAGAACCCAGAATACGTTACGGAAGCAGCTCTAGAGTCTGTAGTCTGCAGCAAAGTGCGTCACTGGCTCTGCCACTGGAGACCACTCCATGTCTCAAAATGTCTTTCAGACACCGAAAATGTTTGCTGTATCTTTACTTAGTACAGACTAACCCCACTGTCATTTTCCTAGAACTTTTTAAACTCTTCAGATAATTCCTCCCATCCAAGAAAACACAACTTTGAAATTCTCAAGGAATGATAGAGAAACCAAGCCCGGCCAGGAGGTGGAAGGTAGCACTCTGCTCACTGCCGCCTCCAGCCGTCAGGGAAGGGCCTGTTCTCTGCTTGCTTAGCACTTTGGCAGTCGTGCCCCTGTGGTCTGAAACTCTGCTGCAGCCCAGTGTCTCGTTCCCACAGGTGCTACTGTTTCTGAGCACAGCAACCCCCACCATTGTGTTTCTGTCCACACCTGCATGCTACAAACCTCCATGTGCCACACCTGTGTTCTGAGCACTGCATGGACCCTCATGCCATGCCCATCCCTACCTCTGCTCTGTTGAAAGGTACCTGTTTTCAAAGTTAGTTCATGATTTCCTCCAATTTCACCTGTCTTCTTTAAACATTGGCTGTAATCAACTACAGTCTGTTCAAGAGACAGGCAGATACCTTGGAACCTATCTTCAGGCTCTGTCTCCTCTACAGGAGTCTCAGGTGGCTCTGCTAAAGTTCTAGGAGATTGATACGGAGAGCACTAGACTAGCTCAGAAGCCAGAAATTGCCATAATTCCATAATGCCTCCTAATGTCTCTGGGTACAAAGAAAATGAATAGGTTTATATAGTTTTCTTCTCGCTGAGTTGGACTGAGAGTTGATCCCACAAGAGAAGCCTCCCAAACACACCAAAAGAGGCACCCACATAATGGAAGCATGATCCAACAAAGAAACAGAAGGCAGGGCAGCATGTCTTCTCAGAAGCTTATAACCCTAATACCCAATTTCAAACAACCACAAGGTTATAATGCTAGACCAAGAATTCAAAGTGCGATGGTAGCGCTGAGCAGTGACTTTAAAGAGGACACAAAGACTCTGGTGAGTGAAATAAGGAAGTCCATTCAGGACCTTGGTAAGAGAAGACGCTGAGATTGTAAAAATGAAGAAACACTGGAAATGGAAGCTCAATAAATCAAATAGCCAGTGGGAAGCACTAAAACCGACAGGACGGAGCAGAGGAAAGAGTGTCAGGGCTGAGGACAAGATCAAAGAAATACTACATGTAGACATCGGCAAACTCACAGAGGGGCCGAGGTGAAGGCTCCTTGGGAAAGCATTTGCTGTGCAATCATGAGGACCCAGGTTTGGACCCCAGCACCCACAAAAATGCTGGATGTAGCAGTATGCGTTTGTAACCTTAGCATTGGGGGTTGGGGAAAGGAAGGTACAGACCAGCAGAGTACTGGGGCGCCATGACTACTGCCAACCAAGACTGCGGGCCAGTAAAGTTACCTTTTAAAATCAAGAGAGAACTAAAAGGCCTTCCAGGAGAACACAGGTAAGATAAAGCAATCCATACCCACTAAGCCAACCTTGCAGAAGATACTTAAAGGAATCTAACACATGGGAGAAAGTCATGGCCATGAGACCTCGGCAAAGAAGGGCTATCATGAGAGGGCTAGATGAATAGAGAAGGCGGGAAGGGTTGGTCCTTTCCAACACGGCAGAACAACGAAACCCTGATATGAAAACCAGTGGAAAAAGAGCAACATTCAAAACAAACAAGAAATTGCAGGTATCAGAAAGTCGTTATGATAATAACCCTAAGTGTAAATCATCTTAATTCTCGAATTAAAAGGTGAGGGCTGGCCAGCAAAATGGCTCAGTGGATAAACTACCCACCACCAAGCACCACTACCAAGCTCTGGAATCCACAGAGTGGAAAGAGAGAACCAACTTCCACATGTTGTCCTCTGACCTCCACACATATGCCTTGGCATAAGAACATGCATGTGCACACACACATAATCAAATGTAAAATTAAAACTTTTAAAGGTGAAGATTGTCTGACTGTATTAACAACCAAGATTGAACTATTTGTTGTCCACAAGAAACAAATCTAATTGACAAAGACATAGACAGAAAGAGAAAGGATGGAACTCAGTATGCCAAGAAAATGGAAAAGCTGAAAACAAGCAGAAACGGCCGTGCTGGTTCCTGACAAACCATGTCCGGCTAGCGGTGGCATATTTGGGAATGCTGTACAAGCATGAGGACCTGATGCCCAGCATCCATATAAAAACTTGACATGGTAATGTTGGAGAGATGGCTCAGCTATTAAGAGTACTGGCTGCTCCTGCAGAGGACCCAGGTTCGGTTGCCAGCACCCATATGATAGTTACAACCGTCTGTAACTTCAGTTTCAGGGAATCCCAGCACCACCGTCTGACCTCTGCGGGCATTGCTTGTATGTGGTACACTGACATACACACAGGAAAACACTCAAACAAATAAAAAAATTTTTTAATTGACATGGCAACATGTACCTGTGATCCCAGATGGGTACACGTGGATCCATGAAGCTCACTGGTCAGACAGCCTAGCTAAGTGAGGACTCTGCTGCAGAAAATAAAGTGAGGAGCAGTTCAAGAAGACATCAGACATCGATGTCTCTCTGGCTTCCACACTTGAACACATACACTCATATACCCCCACACATGAACACGTACACTCATATACCCCCACACGTGAACACGTACACTCATATACCCCCACACGTGAACACGTACACTCATATACCCCCACACGTGAACACGTACACTCGTATACCCCCACACGTGAACACGTACACTCATATACCCCCACACGTGAACACGTACACTCGTATGCCCCCACACGTGAACACGTACACTCGTATGCCCCCACACGTGAACACGTACACTCGTATGCCCCCCCACACACACACACACACACGAGAGGGGGGCAAAGCTGACTTAAGAAATTAGGAGAGAGACAGTGAATACGTTTTAATGAAGGGACAATCCATTAAGACACTGCAGTGATTGTAGTACATAGGCACTGGACACTGGTAAACCCATTTTACTACTGGATATCAAGGGACAGATCAGCCCAGAATCAGTAATATGAGAGACTGTCACCTCACTCTCACCAGCACATAGCTAATGTAGACAAAAAAAAAATCTCAACAAAGAATCCTCAGAGTTAACCAGCACCACTAGTCAGACTGGCGTAACAAGTAGCTGGGGATTGTGCCACCCAGTGCTGTAGATGGCTGTGAGCACCAATTCTTCTTGGCAACCCATGGAAATTTTCTACAAAATAGATCACATTTTAGACCATAAAGCAAGATTCAACAAATATAAAGAAATAAAAATAATTTATCAGATCACAATGAAGTAAAACTGGAAACCAGTAACAAGAACTATAGAATCTACACAGCTGTGTGGAAACTTAGCAACACACTTCTAAATGATGAGTGAAGAAATCAGGGAGGAAATTTTCAAATTCCCAGAATCAGACGAACGTGAAAGCTCAGCCCGTCAGAGTCATCGCAGTACAGCAAAGACAGTACTGAAGGAAGCTCATAGCAGAGCTGCTGACAGGAAAATCAGACTTAAAACGTAGATGTGCCTCAAGACCTTTGAAAAACAAAATCAGTGGGCAGAAATAAACAGAACCGAAGCTGAAATTAATGAGCTGGAGACTGGAAGAGCAGTACAGAGTGTCACTGAAACGGAGTTGATTCTTGAAAAAGATAAACAAGATCAGCAAACCCTTAGCCAAACCAAGAAGCAAAAAGCCCACAACTAATAAAGTTAGAGATTCTAAAAAGGAACATTGTAATACACACCAAATCCTAGAGGATCTTCAGGAAACATCTTGAAAACAGCCCCAATATTAGAAAGATGAAAATAAATGGATAAGTTCCCAGATACATATAACCTACAGAAATTAAGCCAAGAGAATATAAATAGCCTAAGCACATTTACAGTGAGAGCAGGGTTGAAGCAGTAGTGACAGGGCCCACGGGGACACAGATGACTACTGAATCCTCCAGACTTTAAAGCCTTCACACCCATGCCCCCTCAAACCATTCTGTTGAACAGAAAAGGAAGGAATGTTATTAAATGCTTTCTTGAAGTCAGTATTACTCTAATTAAAAAATAGACAAGCAGCCAGGCATGGCGGCACACGCCTTTTGTCCCAGCACTCGGGAGGCAGAGGCAGGCGGATCTCTCTGAGTTTGAAGCCAGCCTGGGCTACATAGCAAGTTCTAGGACAGCTGGGGCTATAGGGAGACCCTGTCTCACAAAGACAAAAATAATAAAATAAAATAAAAAAATAAAAAATAGATAAGCACTCAGGAGGCAGAGGCAAGGCAATCTCTGTGAGTTCAAGGCCAACCTGGTCTTCATAGTGAGTTCCGAGATAGCTGGGGCTACAGGAGGACCCCATTCAAAACAACAACAACAAAAATCAGGCAAGTATACAAAAAAAAAAAAAAACATTACAAATTCCCAATAAAATATTAGATAAGCTGAATTCAATAGTACATTAAAAAGATCACACATTGTATTCATTAATTTTCTCATTGCTGTGAGAAAAAAACAAAACAGAAACAGCTTAGTAGTGGGAGAGGTTTGTTTTGGCTTTCAGTTCCAGTGATTAGTTTGGTTCACAGTGCCAGAGGGTACAGTCCAGTGTGGCAGGGATGGCAAGGCAACTAGAAATTTTCATCCTTAGTGGCGGGAGCTTAGGTGTGACTGGTTCACATCAATACAACATAGATTCAGGGGCAGAAATCAAGTGTGTGATCATCTCATAGATGCAGAAAAAGCCTTGACAGTTCAACATTTTTTCATGATAAAAACCCTGAAGAAACTAAGGATAGAAAAAAATCCACCTAAACATACTAACATGCATATGTACCGCAGAAGTGTGGCCAATGTCAGACTCAGTGGAGAAGAGTGCTAAACGTTTCTTGTAAAATCAAGGAGACAAAGATATCCACTCTCTTCATTCATAGTCAATCTAGTGCTTGAGTTCTTTACCAGAGGGGGAGAAAAAACAAGAGAAAGAACTAGAGCTGACACAAATAAAGATGGAAGTCAGGGTTCCTTGTTCACAAGTGGATGACACTGCTTAAAAGGTCCAAGGGGCTACAGGGCTTATACTGAGTTCAATATTGCATAACTGTATTAATTCAGCAGTGAACCTAAAAATTTTATAACCATTTTTGAAAGAGATGTATCTTTGCTCTGGAAACTGTGAATTGAGTATGTTAAAGCTGTAATGAAATGCTTCTAAAAAAATTTTTTAATATTAGAAAAAAAAGGTCCAAAGGGCTACTTCAAAGCAAAGCAGCAGGATAAAAAACAAAGCCGTTTTTCTGTAAACCAATAACTGGTGTGGTAAGAAAGAAATCATTAAACAGTCTCATTTACCACAGCCTCAGAAAATGTCCAGGAATGACCCTAACCAAAGAGCTGAAAGACAGTGAAAGTGTAAAACACAAGAAATTGAAGACACTAAAAATAAGACTTCCCATGTTCGTGGATTGGCAGAATCAATAGTATGAAAACTATCCATGCTAGCAAAAGCAATTTCCAATAACATTCTTCACAGGACTAAAAAGGGGTCTGAAATTCACATGGAAGCATAAAACACCCCAAGTAGCCAAAGCAATCCTGAGCAAAAGAGCAGTGCTAGAGGTATCAGAATATTTGATCTCATACTACAGAGCCATAGTAACAAAATCAGCATGGTACGGACACAAAACAGACACATAGACAAATGGAGAATACAGGGGCCAGAAATAAGCCCACAAGCAACAGCCACTTAATGTTTCACAAAGGCACCAAAAACATACAATCTCTTCAACAAATAATGCTGGGAAACTAGATTGACAAGGAGAAAAAATGAAAGTAAATCCCATGCTCTCATCCTGTGGAAAATTGTGTTCAAAATGGAACATGGATCTTAATGCAACACTTGAAATTGCTAGAAGAAAACAGGTACAGGGAAGGACTTTGTAAAGGACTCTAGTAGCCCAGGAACTGGTACTAAGAACTGACAGACAGAGGTGCATGAAATTTTAAAAGTTTCTGTACAGAAGCCAAGCATGGTGGCACACGCCTGTAGTCCCAGCACTTGGCGAGGCAGAGGCAGGCAGATCTCTGTGAGTTCAAGGCCAGCCTGGTCTACATCGTGAGTTCCAGGACAGCTCGGGCTACAGGGAGACCCTGCTTCAAAAAGACCAAAAAAAAAGTTTCTGCATAGCAAAAGAAATAATGAGTGACTTAATCTGTCTAGCCTATAGAATGGGGGGTGGGGGATGTCTTTGTCCACTTCCATCCAACAATATCCAGAACACATAAAAAACAGAAACAAAAAATTCAGCCAATCAATAAATGGCCAAATGAACTGGATAGTTCCCCCAAAAGTACAAAAGGCTAATAAACATGAAAAACAGTCATTATTCTTAGCCATTAAGGAAATGCAAACCAAAGTTATATTGCTATTCCATCACACCCTGTTCAGAATAGTTATTATCAAGAAAACAACATGCCCATAAGGATGTGGGGAAACAGGAACTCTTCCTGCTAGGATTGGTTGTTAATGTACCCACTTGTTGCTGTTTAGACGGACCTCCCACCATGGGGGCAGAGGATGAGTAGGCACAAGTCAACGACACAGACACCGGGAACCAAACTGGGCGGTCTGCCAGTAAGCTCGTTTTTTTGTGAACAGAGGGCTGCCTTATATACCCGCTCCCGGGTCCCCATTGGTTCCCAGGGTCCCAGTGTCCAGTTGTCACTCTCCCATTGGTGCTGTGACCTCGTTGTCAGTCTCTAGGTCGCCAGGTAGATTTTAGGTTGGCTACTTCCGTGGTTGAGACCAGGAACTACCTCGAGCATGCCCGTTTGTCAGGTGGGCCTTCCTCCTACAATCCACCCTTTTTTGTTTTAACATGAGCATCCTCTGGAGAGACAGTGGCTAACTGTCCTCTTATATGAGTGACACCGTAGAAGCTGCATCTGTCCTAGGTTGTCCTCCACACATGTAGGCCTTACCCGCACTGGAGTGTGCATCTAGCCTCATGCCCATCCTGTCTTAGGTTGGTCTCCCGTGGGAGGATCTTACCCGTCATCGATTAACAGCTTTATTCATGGTGTGTGGACAGGAGGTATGTCTGGGTGGTGGGCTAGGTTTTTAGGAGGTGGCCTTGTCTAAATAAGAGAGCCATGTGTGCACCACTTGTGGGGGTGGGTCTTTGTCTGGCTGCTGCAGGGCCATGAGGATCTGGAGAGTTGTCTTAGAGACTGATGTTTGCCAATCTGCTGGAATAGACACTTAAGCAACAGTAGTAATATAATAGCAGTCCCTCCCATAATAATCCAAGTAACCATCCAAGAAGGGTTAGGAGTCCCTTACTATTACTCCAAACCTGCCGAAGGAAGGTGGTTTCCAGTTTATGGGAGTGATTTGGGTAGAGGTGAGGCTGATGATGCTTTGGCTACTGACCAGGGGCCCTGAAGATAATCGGCTAGCTATTGTCTGGCCATTGTGATATTCGATACCTGATATGGGGTCAGGCAGAGATTTCGAAACCGTGGATTGCAATTGCTCATAGCCAGCAAGCGGAGTCTCTGCACGTCTTCCTCAAGCAGATTGATCTGTTGCTGAAGGACCATGATAGCCCTTTCAAAATGATTGTTAAGGAGCTGTTGGGTCTTAAGGGCCTGGGATGATGCCTTTATTACATCATTTAATGCCATGGCTGTTGCCCCATTTTGCATTAAGGCCATCGTGGCTGCTGTCACTGCAGGCCTTTCGGATTAGAGATAGGTCCACAAGAGGGGTGGGGATCCAAGGCCTTTGTGCACCATCAGGGCTCATGTTAACAGCAAAGGCATACCTGTTTACCAGGGAAGAGGAAGGGGGGCCGTGCGGCCCGGGCCAAAGGACGTGTCGTGTTGAGGGACAGGTGACGGGGTGGTGGGAAGGTCGCTAGGGAGGGATGGGGTATGTCTGATTTTGGCCCAAGGATAGATAGGGGGAGGTGTCTCCGCCCGTGGAGCAGAAGGGGTGGATTGCCTTGGGGGCTTAGGTGGCACTTGAGTTTTATGAATTTGTGGATCTGTCCCCGACTCGTCCAGATCTTCTGGGATTGGGTGGGGGGGACTGGATGGAAAGATTAATCACCTTTTGGTCTAGGCAATGGTCATTAAAGGATTTAAGAATTTCCTCAGTGGACCCAGATTTGATGCAGCTAAGGATACCTAGCAGTAGGGGTATCAAAGGGGCAGGGGAACTTTGTCTTCCTGGACCTCCCGTTTTCGTGCTAGAAAAAGGACTCATCCACATATCAGGGTCCCACATATTTTCAGGGGAGATCCAGGGGGCAAGGACTGAAGCCTCAAGCCAGAAGTCATCAAGGAGGGTGCACTTTATCTTGATACCCCGGGAAATGAGTAGGGATCTGAGAGCCTCACCTTTTGGTCTAGGCAATGGTCATTAAAGGATTTAAGAATTTCCTCAGTGGACCCAGATTTGATGCAGCTAAGGATACCTAGCAGTAGGGGTATCAAAGGGGCAGGGGAACTTTGTCTTCCTGGACCTCCCGTTTTCGTGCTAGAAAAAGGACTCATCCACATATCAGGGTCCCACATATTTTCAGGGGAGATCCAGGGGGCAAGGACTGAAGCCTCTAGCCAGAAGTCATCAAGGTCAGTGCGCTTTATCTTGATACCCCGGGAAATGAGTAGGGATCTGAGAGCCTTGATTTGGGGCTCTTTACAGTGAGAGGGAAAATTACCCATGGTGGAATGGAAAACGGGCGGACTGGACGAAGGAAGCTACAGAAAGGAAGCCGCCGGGAGAGGAAACTTTCCAACCAGCCCTGTGGGCGGGAGGGGATTTCACAGTCCCAGGTGACGGGGACCCTGTCCGGAGTTTAAGAGGCCGGCCACCGCCCTAGGGGCTTTTACCGGATTAATGGGTGAAATAAAAGCAAAGTGAAAGAAAGGAGAGGACAGGAAGGTTGTGTTTTGGAACCAGGGTGGTGGTGCTTTGTGGGGGACGTCCGTGGTTCCTTAGGCCTTGGCCGTCCGCCCACACGGTGTCTCCGGTCCTGGGACACCCCGTCGGGAGCGTGTCCGTGGTTCCGTCTCCTGGATGGTCAATCCTTAGGTGGAGACGCCGGGCGAACCAGTTTTCAGTTATGTGCCCTGTAGATGGACAAACGAGAAGGGAGAGAGGGCCTCAGTCACTCTCCAGACCTAGGACAAAGAACAGAAAGGGGCCACTCACCGAAGGAAACAGCCGAAGGGGACCCAACCGAGTCGGCCGGGGAGGACGGCGGGATCAGTTGGCGAGGCAATCCGGGCTGCAACGAGGAAAAACAGAAAGAAAAACGCCGCAACGAAAGAGGCAGTTAGAGTAAAGAGGCCCAGGACTAGGTCGAAGCCCGTTTAGCTACGTTGGGCGCCACTTGTTGCTGTTTAGACGGACCTCCCACGGTGGGACAGGGGATGAGTAGGCGCAAGTCAACGGGAACCAAACTGGGCGGTCTGCCAGTAAGCTCGTTTTTTGTGAACAGAGGGCTGCCTTATATACCTGCTCCCCGGTCCCCACTGGTTCCCAGTGTTCCAGTGTCCAGTTGTCACTCTCCCATTGGTGCTGTGACCTCGTTGTCAGTCTCTAGGTCGCCAGGCAGATTTTAGGTTGGCTACTTCCGTGGTTGAGACCAGGAACTACCTCGAGCATGCCCGTTTGTCAGGTGGGCCTTCCTCCTACACCCACTGTGGAAATCAGTGTGGAGGTTTCTCAAAAAGCTAAAAATTGAGCTGCCATGCACTACAGCTAGCCCACTCTTGGGCACATACCTAAAGTAGTCTGCATCGTCATAGTGCAGACACACCTGCACATCCATGCTGCTGCAGCACGGGTCACAACAGGCAAGACATGCATGTCCACCAACAGATGAATGGATAAAGAAAATAGAAAATGCGATGTACATATACAGTGTAATTTCATTCAGGCATAAAAATGAAGTTATATTTGCTAGAAAATTGATTGAACTGGAGATTGTGTCACATGAAAGAAGCCATATTGAAAGACAGACATTGTTTGCCCTGATACACAGACCTAAATTTATATATATATATATATATATGTGACATAATATGAATGAAACCATCAGGGGGACTATTGAGATGAGGGAAGGGGACCTTTGAGCAGATCACAGTGACACAGGTATATGGCAGTGTGACATTGAAACCCAGTGTTTAATACACTGTCTACTAATACAAAGCTTAGTTTTTAAAGAGAAATATAAAATATGTTTGAAATATGTTACAAATCTGGTTTTTACTTTGGTGCTTTTGAAGATGATCTTAGAAGATGTTAGTGTTCAGAAGAAAGTGAGAACAGACTCTGGTTTCATACGCAGAAGTCTGAAAGCCACTCAAGGGCTTTTCTTGTTGATTCTTTGAGAATTTCATATAGTGAATTTTGGTCATATTCAGACTCCCTCCCCTCTCTCCACCTCCACCTCACCACCCCTCCCTCAGCTTCATGTCCTCTATTATTGTTTTTTAAAGGCCCAGTGGGTCTACTTTGTGTTTCCCAAATACTCTTGGGTGTGTGTTGATCCCCTGGAGTCTGGGCAACTTACCTGGCACCACACCCTGAAAACTGACTGTCCCTCTCCCAGCAGCTGTCACTTGCCAACAGGCCATCAGCTAGGGCTGGGGCTTCCTGCCCACCATCCCCATCCATGCTAAGATTTTGTCTAGCTTGAGCTTGCATAGCTTGTATGCATGCTGTTAAGTTTCTGTAAGTTCATGTGTGCAGCTGCCCTGACATGTCTGGAAAACAGTTTCCTTACAGTTGTCCACCACCTCTGGCTCTTACAGCCTTTCTGGCCCCTCTTCTGCAATGATCCCAAGCCTTGGGAGGAAAGGGTATGATACAGGTGTCCTGTCTCGGGCTCAGCACTCTGCAGTCTCATTCTATGCACCATGGCCGGTTGTGGGTCTTTGTGTTACCTGCTATCTGCTGCAAGAAGAAGCTTCTCTGGTGAGTTGAGAGTTGAGAGATGCAGTAGTCTATGGGCATAACAATAGGTCATTTAGGAGTCAGTTTAAAACTGTGTGCATACAGTAGAATGATAGTAGTAGGCTCTCCCCTACAGCCTGTGACCTGTCTAGCCACAGGGTCTTGGCCCTGATAACAGTGCCAGGGATGGGCTCCATCTTGTGAAGCGGGCCTTAAATCCTATCAGAAGGTGGTTGTGCCACTTTCAGAACATTTGTGCCACTGTTGCATCAATGGGCATGTCTTGTCAGGCCAGTCATTACTGTAGTTCGTAGGGCTCACAGCTGAGTAAGACTGATGATTACCTTTCTCTTCTGGTAGCATGCATAGCACCTTCTAGCATTAAGAAAGTAGAGATGAGGCTTCAAGGTCAGCACCAGCTTGATTTTTCCTTGTTTGTTCTACAATTCATTTATGTAGTGTCTTCAGCAATAGTGTCTTAGCATTAAGTTCTGGGGGTAACCAAGAGCAATGGCAATAGCCCATATTGTTTGAGGATTTATGGAACTGCTTTGATCATCATCTCCACAAGAGGGAGTCCATTCCTGGCACTGGGCTTTTTATTTGCTAGCCTGTGGTACCTGGTAGGGACATTGTGCCCCAATTAGGTAGGTAAAACTACTTAAATTCTTTTTATATTGTGTATGTGTATGTATTTTAAGAAGCTTCTATAGTGGTAAGTTTCTACATGACCTTTTCAAAAGGCCTTTAGTGTTATTTAGCCCTCCCATCCTACTTCCTCTGCCCTGCCGTCCTAGTCCCCCACTTAACCCTTCCTGTTCCATCACTCCCCTTCTGCCTTTATGTCACTGCATTCTCTCTCCCCTTCCCATGAAACTTCCCCACCATGGTCCCTTACTAGTTTCCTGACCTTCAGGAGTTTTCTATGAAATACACATACCTAAAGATTTAAAGCTACCACCTACAAGAAAGAACATGGCAATGTTTATCTTTCTAGGTCTGAGTTACCTCACTCAGGATGTTTCCAGTTCCATCCATTTACCTGGAAATTTCATAACTTCATTTTTAACAATTGAACAATATTCCACTGCACAAGCACCATACTTTCATTATCCTGTCTGCACACTGCCCCCCCACACACAGTGTTGGGGTTATAAGCTTGCACAAACAAGCCAGTGTTTTATGTGCTGGAGACTGAACTCAGGTCCTCGTGCTTAAGCATTAGACGCTCTTATCCACTGAGCCATCTCTCCAGCCCCAATATATTTTAATATAAAGTTATAAGAGTCTTTGAGACCTAGAAACTTCAAATTAAGATATGTAAAAATGCTAAGTGCTGACCCTGTGTTTTCGTTATGGTCAGCTCTATACTTCTGAAACTTCTTTTTCTCTTTCTGTGGCTCTGGAGCTTGAACCCAGGAAGGTCTTCAAAACCAAAACTGCTTAGTAAAACATGAAGTCCAGCTTCAGGTGAACAAGTGGTTTCCTAGTAGCAACTCCAGTAAAAACAAATTCCAGGGGCTGGAGAGATGGCTCAGCAGTTAAGAGCACTGACTGCTCTCTCAGAGGTCCTGAGTTCGATTCCCAGCACCCACATGGCAGCTACAAACCATCCTTAACTCCAGTTCCAGGGGAATCTGAAGCCCTCTTCTGACGTCTGCGGCATTGCACAACATGGGTGCACTCACATACATGCAAGTAATACACTCATACACATAAAATGAAATGAAATGAAATAAAATAAAATAATAAAATAAAATTCCAGGGACCAGAGAGATGGCTCAGTGGTTAAGAGCACAGGCTGCTCGTCCAGGGGATGTGAGTTCAGCTCCCAACACCCACATGGTGGCTAACAACCATCCTAACTCCAGTTCCAGGGGATCTGATGCCCTCTTTTGACCTCTGCAGGCATTGCACAACATGGGTGCACTTAACATACATGCAGGCAATACAGTCATACACATAAAAATAAATTTTTTTTTAAGTTTCAAAACCAGAATGATCCATGGCCCTAGCAATGTTTCTTCAGGTGGGAGAATAGTGTTGTGATAGTTAATAGTTAGCCACACTCCAGAAGTGCCCAGATGTCCTAGGGAGCAGGGCCCCGTGCTTCTCTGGTGCTGCTCAGCCATCTTAACTATGCACAGTTTCAGATCAAGGAACTACCAGAGATCTAAGGGTTAAATGTCAGAAAATGAAATTTGGGGGGCTGGAGAGATGGCTCAGCGGTTAAGAGCAATGACTGCTTTTGCAGAGGACCTGGGTTCAATTCCCAGCACCACATGGTAGCTAACAACCGTCCATAACTCCAGTTCCAGGGGAATCCGATGCCCTCTTCTGACCTCCGTGGCATTGCACAACACGGGTGCACTCACATACATGCAGGCAATACACTCATACACATAAAATAAAAATAAAAATATTTTAAAAAGAAAATGAAATTTACTCAACAGGCTATATTAACTAACATGAGAGGTAGAGAATTCTTAATTATCTACATAAAGCAGCAGTCCTTCTCATCTGGAGGTTTCCTGTGAAATCACTAACTGCGTATTTTAGCTAGATTTCAATTTTACATGAATAAAATAGTAAATTCACCATTATGTTTTTAGTCAAAAATAAATAAATTGCAAATTCCCAGGAGCAATAAATCTTGCGAGCCATTCCAAAGTTAAAGATAGATAACCGTGGGCCCACGGCCTCTGAGAGTCAACAGAAGCCAAGTGGCAGCTGAATCCTGAGCAGTCCTTTGTGTTCATGCGTCCGTGGTGTCCAGGCTATGGAGCCTCCAGAACTAAAAAAGAAATCTGAGATTTAAGCAAAGTCATTTTCAAGCAGTTTGCTTTTTTTCAAAAAACAAAACAAAACAAAACAAAAAAACCATGTATTTTGGTATCATAATACCAACAAAAAAGGCTTGTAACACCAGGAAGCAGCTGCTGAGCACTGCAGCTTCACAAAATGACTCTCCGAATGCAGCGTCTCCTTTGCTGGTGAGGGTCAAACCCCTGTTCTCCTTGGGAACCCTGGCCTAGGCCCAGCGTCCATCCCCGCAGAGAAATGTAGAGAAGAGAGGAAAGGGGTGATAGTCCACTCGACACAGGATCTGGAGGCACTGGCTTGTTTCATGTGCTGAGATGGAGATGTTCCCAGTCCTCTGGACTGGACTGACTCAGGCCGCTGTGACTCTGCACAGATGTCTCACTTCTCTACTTCTCACCCTGCATTTCCCCACGTCTTTTCTCGGGAGAATAAATAAGGGCTCTTCTTTAGTTTTTATCTGTCTATTGGGTGTTAACTAATTCTACAAATAAAAACGTCCCCTGCATTAAGACCCTCTCTTCCTAAAGTCTCGCTTTAAAATATCACTGGCACGTTCCTAGCAAGACAGAGCCGGAGTGATGTAGGGCTTGCTACAAGGCGGGTTCTTCTGAGCATTAAGTCCTGTGGTGAGAACTGCAAAGGTCAGGTGTTGAGCTTTGTACTGGCAAGTGTCAGGATTAAAATTTAGTGCACACAGCCTTTGTGAGGGGGTGTCTGCGTTGTCTGGGGTGATACAGTAGTCCTGCTACACTTACTTGAGCTTGAGAACTCAGATCAAAGGGCCTGGAAAGGTCAGGAAAGCTGATGTGCTAATTCCTCAGCAGTGTGTACAGAAAGCCCAGTGTGGCCCAGAGTGCAGTGGCCACTCCTTGAATGCCTTTGATCCTTATCTGGAAATTCTGCTAGCATCTGTCATATAATTGAGGCATGGTCTTTTATTGCTGCAATTAAAACTTTTCAAGTGCATTATGTTATCTACCCCAGCTAAAGTACAGACCATTGTTTGAAAGGGGAGGCTAGCAGACTGTCAGATGCTGCTGAGGACTGGCGCTCCCACACCCTCCAGCCTGGGACTTCTCTGGTTTTTCATCTCCATCTCACCAAACAGCATAATGGTCCTTAAGTTTGTTCATTCCTTTGACTTCCTTTATCACACAAAGATGGCAAACATTCTGTTGCTAACTTGAAGTGGTTCCAAGCTGCAAGCCTGGAAGGATATTAAACCAGTAAAAGCTTATCAACTGATGCGTTGATATGCTGTAAATTCCAGGCGTTTCATTTCGCTTTTGAGGGTGGCCCTGAGTCAACACATTAGTAAGCAATTTGCTGACATGAGATGGATCACTTAAGACCCTCCTGAGCAGCCAGAGTTCACCTCAGTGCTTTTGTATTTTTAATATTTAGCCAGTGTGTTACTTGCTGATGACCAGTGATTGCTTTATATATCGATGACCCAGACTCTGGGTATAAAATTTATCAAATATCTGAAAGAGGAGACTTAAAAGGAAATATATGTTAAGAAACTCATTTTTTTCCAAATTGAAGTTTTATATATTTTAACTATTTATGTGAAATTCACAATATTAACCATAATTTTAAAGACTAGAACCAAGTTGTCATTTTTTTCTTACCCTTTCAGTTACTAAGGTTATCAGCTCATATCGAAGTGCAGAAATAAAGACGTCTAGAAACATAAGAATTTGACATTTCAGAAATATGTAGTAGTTGCTACACTTAGGAAGTTGCTTTGAACTGATCACAATAGGCAGTCAGGAAACGTATGTTGACTCCTGTTAAATACTACACCTAGAGCTTCACACATGCTGAGCATCACTGCTACAGAGCCACAGCTAGACCATAAAAACAGCAACCATGTCAACTCCCTTCTGGAGACACCCTGGCACGTCTCAGCACATCCACAAGCTAATGTCAGTGTGACGGTTATGAGCTAAGCACTGATGTTTTACAGAATTTTGCTACTGTAAGTCACTTCAAAGTCTAGAAAAACACTGTTCTTTAACTTTTTCCTCCCCCAAGAAGGAATTTGGACTGCACTGCTTCCAAACATTTACATTTAGAACATTTGTTCTGAATTTTAATATATTGCAAACCTAAAGTCAACTTGTTTCAATGCTAATGACCTTACACAGATGATTCATTGTCACCTTATTAAAGGAGCAGTGTCTGTGGGCTTTGATCCTCAGGTCTGTTAAATCCCAGCAGTTGCCAAACAGGTTAACAACCAGCCCCGCAAAAATGGCTTAAGCATTTTTGTCCTTCACCATGTAATGCCTGTAAGTGATAAAATGAAAATGGTTTAAATTGAATAAAATGCATTTCCATAGCTGTTGACCACCATTACATATGAAGGGTGGCATCTAGCATGGGACCCATGTCAGCTCAATTAAACAAGGTCCCAAAGGGGAGGTGAGAAATAGGTGGCGGGCCAGAGCGCCTGCTGTACCCGAGGGCACTCTGCACATGACCACACACAGGTGCACATGCTGTTCTTACAGCCTCATGCTTCTGACCAGGACAGGCAATCAATCCTCTTTGTATAACTATTGATACCTGTCACTTGTGGCTATCCTGTTTCCTGTCCTGCCATTTTTAATTTATTTTCATTTTATTTATTTACTTTTTTTTGGGGGGGGGGTCTTTTTAAGACTGACTAGACTCCAGTGGACACATTTACACTGAAGGACATTTGGGTACAAACACCTGAATGACTAGGATTTAGCATGTATGGCAGAGTGCGTAGGGTTTGGTGGCGGGATGGGAGGAGGTGTGGATAGGGGAGGGGTCTGGATTTGAGTGGGAAATTATGAAATTTTAAAGGCTCAATTAAAAACAAGAAATGCAAAAAAAAATGTGAGGAAGAAGGTACGAGCTCTTAATTAGTGTGAAGGTGGTATTATCACTAAGCAGCTGAGTGTAACTGCTGGTAGAGCACTAAAAGCTGATACTCCCGAGGTTAGCCCCCTTCACTCGCTCAGTCACGCTAGGGCACATGGGCTGCACTCAGTGATGGCCCTGGTCTGCTGCAAGGGCCCTGCCTTCATGTGAGGAAAGGGACAATGAATCTTAAATATTAAGTTTCAAGAAGCAGTAAGTGTCATGAGGACAGCAGAGGGAGGGAGGGAGGGAGAGAGGGAGGGAGGAGAGAGGAGCTATTTTGAACTAGGCATATGAGGAGAGAAATGTCAAAAGAAACAAAACGGGGCCCTGCGGCCTTGAAGGATGTCTGGAAAGGCCTGGCTTGCAAGCTGCCTTGTACCACCACTAAGATGGCAGGATCCGGATGACTGGCAGACTTTCCATGGGTTGGGCAGTAAGGCCCCTGGAGGGTACGGCCATGATACATAGGCAGCGCCGACTTGGGGCATGCACAAGGGCAGACCAGAGGATTTGCTCATGAACTGAATACTGGCTATAAGGAAAAAAGGCCTTCAGGTCTGTGTGATCCTGTGACTTGGGCCTACCCACCAAACTGCAGCACTATTTGGAGACGGGGAGGAGACCTTGGAACTAAAATAGGAGTCAGCCTTGGGATTGCTACTTGAGGTGCCTGTGATATCTGAAAGTAAGCCCTTAAGGTCAGCAGATGAGCAGGCCTGTACTCAGTACAGACAGGATCCTCACAGCAGGGGGATAAGTCAGAGAAAAGGGAGGGGATTTGGCATACCACCCTGAGAGCAGAGGACAGCTTGTCTGGGGAGTTGTGTGAGCCTCATGCTCCCAGGAAAGGGACCAGGTGTGGTGTGGAGGCACAAAACTAGGGGAGGCATTTCAGATACTAAAAACACACCCCCGCCCCATGTTACAGGCAAAAACAATGAGTCTTTCTGTAAGAAACAGTATATTTTAAAATGAAATGGAGATATTTGTTAAAGGTTAAAAACTCATTCAATTTTATGTCATAAAGGGCTTATACTGAGTTCAATATTGTATAACTGTATTAATTCAACAGCGAACCTAAAAATTTTATAGCCACTTTTGAAAGAGATGTAGCTTTGCTCTGGAAACTGTTAATGAGTATGTTAAAGCTGTCATGAAATGCTTTTTCTGAAAAAAAAAAAAAAAAACTCATTCAAGCTGCTGTGCAAAATTGGGTGTGGAGGGAAGGCCGTTAACAAGAGCCCAGAAGATGGAACAGGTCCCCATTTAGGAATTTTCACAAGCAGAATCCAGGGAGCAACTCTAGTTACTACCCAAATTTCTGACAGCAGAACACTGTAGCCTAACAGCACAGAGCTACAGCCAATCCTATGAACAGGACCGAAGTTTGATCAACCAGGACTGTCCTTATTTGTATAACTCTGATTTATATGACCAGGTTCACTAGGTGCTCCTTCCCTAAGCATATATAACCCTAAGGACTGCTTACAGACACTCTCAGACCAGTTGCCATCTGGAAGAGACAGAGACCAGCTGAGCTGCTGGAGGAAATTGGAAACTGCCGTGCAGGCTAGAAGAGGCTCAGATCAACTCCTGCTTCCTAGAGAGGACACTCTCCAACCTGTTGAGCTGCCTGCATGTTGTACAGTGTGTACCAGATTTCTTGTTTTCATGAGCTGTCACCCATGCTGGTGTGGGCTTTGGTAATGCCACTGTTTGAGTCATTTCTGCTCCTGTAAGTAACTCCCTACCTATACCTCTGTAAGTAACCTCAGCCAAACCCATTGGTTCACCAAACTGGATTTTGGTGGTTAAAAAAAAAAAAAATCCCCCTTTTCTGTGGCCTTTTGTTAGTTAATGTTCTAAGGAAAGTTCTAGTTATTAGCATGAGCTTCACCACTTAGCCTAACTGTATGTATCAGTTTAAGTACACTTGAGGACTGAGTTCATGTGTGAAAGCTCAGGGTTCCCTGCACCTGCCCATCTCTGTTTACCAGAATAGCTGCAGTACTAAAGGAAACTGCCTTTCTAGCCCGGCCTGGTGGCCACACCTGTAGTCCCAGCACTCTGCTGTCTGTACCCCACTTCTTGATTCTAGTAACCTCACCACCATATTCTGCCTGGGTGTTGTATGGCACTACTACTACTCTCGGGGGGATGTGAGCACACATCTCCTCACCCAAGAAAGGGCATCAGCAACAGTCCAGAGTAACATCAGAGGCCAACTTGAAGCAGTGAGTTTACAGGGGTCACTTACAGAAGCAGCTGTGTCACCACAAACCCATCCCAGCACAGGTGAGGACTCAGGAAAGCTGGAGCCGGGAGCTCTGCACAGCTCACACAGGCAGCACATCTCACAGGCAGCACAGCTCACACAGGCAGCACAGCTCACACATGCAGCACAGCTCACAGGCAGCACAGCTCACACAGGCAGCACTGCTCACAGGCAGCACAGCTCACAGGCAGCACAGCTCACAGGCAGCACCGCTCACAGGCAGCACAGCTCACACAGGCAGCACAGCTCACAGACAGCACCGCTCACACGGGCAGCACATCTCACAGGCAGCACAGCTCACGCGGGCAGCAGAGCTCACAGGCAGCACAGCTCACGCGGGCAGCAGAGCTCACAGGCAGCACAGCTCACGCGGGCAGCAGAGCTCACAGGCAGCACAGCTCACGCGGGCAGCAGAGCTCACAGGCAGCACAGCTCACGCGGGCAGCAGAGCTCACAGGCAGCACAGCTCACGCGGGCAGCAGAGCTCACAGGCAGCACAGCTCACGCGGGCAGCAGAGCTCACAGGCAGCACAGCTCACGCGGGCAGCAGAGCTCACAGGCAGCACAGCTCACGCGGGCAGCAGAGCTCACAGGCAGCACAGCTCACGCGGGCAGCAGAGCTCACAGGCAGCACAGCTCACGCGGGCAGCAGAGCTCACAGGCAGCACAGCTCACGCGGGCAGCAGAGCTCACAGGCAGCACAGCTCACGCGGGCAGCAGAGCTCACAGGCAGCACAGCTCACGCGGGCAGCAGAGCTCACAGGCAGCACAGCTCACGCGGGCAGCAGAGCTCACAGGCAGCACAGCTCACGCGGGCAGCAGAGCTCACAGGCAGCACAGCTCACGCGGGCAGCAGAGCTCACAGGCAGCACAGCTCACGCGGGCAGCAGAGCTCACAGGCAGCACAGCTCACGCGGGCAGCAGAGCTCACAGGCAGCACAGCTCACGCGGGCAGCAGAGCTCACAGGCAGCACAGCTCACGCGGGCAGCAGAGCTCACAGGCAGCACAGCTCACGCGGGCAGCAGAGCTCACAGGCAGCACAGCTCACGCGGGCAGCAGAGCTCACAGGCAGCACAGCTCACGCGGGCAGCAGAGCTCACAGGCAGCACAGCTCACGCGGGCAGCAGAGCTCACAGGCAGCACAGCTCACGCGGGCAGCAGAGCTCACAGGCAGCACAGCTCACGCGGGCAGCAGAGCTCACAGGCAGCACAGCTCACGCGGGCAGCAGAGCTCACAGGCAGCACAGCTCACGCGGGCAGCAGAGCTCACAGGCAGCACAGCTCACGCGGGCAGCAGAGCTCACAGGCAGCACAGCTCACGCGGGCAGCAGAGCTCACAGGCAGCACAGCTCACGCGGGCAGCAGAGCTCACAGGCAGCACAGCTCACGCGGGCAGCAGAGCTCACAGGCAGCACAGCTCACGCGGGCAGCAGAGCTCACAGGCAGCACAGCTCACGCGGGCAGCAGAGCTCACAGGCAGCACAGCTCACGCGGGCAGCAGAGCTCACAGGCAGCACAGCTCACGCGGGCAGCAGAGCTCACAGGCAGCACAGCTCACGCGGGCAGCAGAGCTCACAGGCAGCACAGCTCACGCGGGCAGCAGAGCTCACAGGCAGCACAGCTCACGCGGGCAGCAGAGCTCACAGGCAGCACAGCTCACGCGGGCAGCAGAGCTCACAGGCAGCACAGCTCACGCGGGCAGCAGAGCTCACAGGCAGCACAGCTCACGCGGGCAGCAGAGCTCACAGGCAGCACAGCTCACGCGGGCAGCAGAGCTCACAGGCAGCACAGCTCACGCGGGCAGCAGAGCTCACAGGCAGCACAGCTCACGCGGGCAGCAGAGCTCACAGGCAGCACAGCTCACGCGGGCAGCAGAGCTCACAGGCAGCACAGCTCACGCGGGCAGCAGAGCTCACAGGCAGCACAGCTCACGCGGGCAGCAGAGCTCACAGGCAGCACAGCTCACGCGGGCAGCAGAGCTCACAGGCAGCACAGCTCACGCGGGCAGCAGAGCTCACAGGCAGCACAGCTCACGCGGGCAGCAGAGCTCACAGGCAGCACAGCTCACGCGGGCAGCAGAGCTCACAGGCAGCACAGCTCACGCGGGCAGCAGAGCTCACAGGCAGCACAGCTCACGCGGGCAGCAGAGCTCACAGGCAGCACAGCTCACGCGGGCAGCAGAGCTCACAGGCAGCACAGCTCACGCGGGCAGCAGAGCTCACAGGCAGCACAGCTCACGCGGGCAGCAGAGCTCACAGGCAGCACAGCTCACGCGGGCAGCAGAGCTCACAGGCAGCACAGCTCACGCGGGCAGCAGAGCTCACAGGCAGCACAGCTCACGCGGGCAGCAGAGCTCACAGGCAGCACAGCTCACGCGGGCAGCAGAGCTCACAGGCAGCACAGCTCACGCGGGCAGCAGAGCTCACAGGCAGCACAGCTCACGCGGGCAGCAGAGCTCACAGGCAGCACAGCTCACGCGGGCAGCAGAGCTCACAGGCAGCACAGCTCACGCGGGCAGCAGAGCTCACAGGCAGCACAGCTCACGCGGGCAGCAGAGCTCACAGGCAGCACAGCTCACGCGGGCAGCAGAGCTCACAGGCAGCACAGCTCACGCGGGCAGCAGAGCTCACAGGCAGCACAGCTCACACGCAGCACAGCTCACAGGCAGCACAGCTCACAGGCAGCACAGCTCACAGAGGCAGCACAGCTCATCAGGTCAGTCTCCATTCTCAAAAGTCCTAGTGCTCATAACCATTGTGAGGAAGCGGCCCTTGTCACCCCGGCAAATCTCAGGGAAGTCCTGAGATGCGGGAGTCGTTCATTTCCTGAGTCTTAAGGAGCTACCCACTGAGATGAAATTTTCCAGGACCTGGGATCACTGATGAATGTGGCTTCCCATCCAGGGGCTCCAGCAGCCCTGGCCTTCCTTATTCCTGCCCTGTCTGTTCTGTCCCGTCAGTGCTAGTGTTTTGGAGAAATCACAAGTGGAGAGGGCTCCATCCCATCACCACATTTAAGAAGGTAAAGTGAACATGTGGGGCAAAGAGAAAAGCCTGAAGCAGCAAAGAAAAAGGATTTTCCAGACCTGAAGAAGATACAGACCAAACTTAAGTCAAAGGACTCTCAATATGATTCCAAATAATAAATAGGTAAACATTTAAAAGGCAGTGTTCCACCTAGTGCCCCTGTGGAACACTGAACACCAATGTGATTTCAGCAGTCAGAAACCACACAAAGGAACTGTATTTGGAGCACACAGATGCCTCTGGAGGTGCAGCAGAAGCCTGGACACTGAGGGGAATCATCAGGAAAAAGATGAGACAGCCCCGACTTCTGCATGGACTAAATGAACACTATGTGCATGAACGAAGGCCAGGGAAAAACCAGGTGGAGGGGCCATTATGGCTCTAAAATGCCTCCATAAGAGTAGTCCTGAAGATTGCGTTCCCTGAAGAATGGCCCCAGCTGGGAAGTCAGAGGTGTAAGTGGATTTTAAAAGGGGAGAGGGAGCTCACAGACTGCACCAAGAATGACAGTGTGGCCTGCACAAGCTAACACAGAACACTCTGTACCCGGGGAATGAACAAGATGATGACTGAGAGCACACAAGGATCCCGTGTTGACCAGAGGGTGGAGACTGCTTAGCTCTGGACTGTCACAGAACGGTACCAAAAGAACAGGAATTTTAACCTTCAAGGCAATTAGAGAAAAACTAGAAACAGAAACTGGAGAACAGAGATTTTTTTTTTAATGTGGGGGCCAGCAGGATGGCTTAGGATAGTGCAATGGCTCAGTGGGTAAAGGCTCTTACTGTTAAACCTCACAACAGCCTAGGACTGACTCCCAAAAGTTGTCCTCTGACTTACACCATGGCATTCACATACACATAGAAAATTTGTAATTTTAAAAAGGGACAAGATAAAGGCTGGGTGTGGTGGCACACATCTTTAATCCCAGGACAATGGCTGGGTGTGGTGGCACACATCTTTAATCCCAGGACAAAGGCCGGGTGTGGTGGCACACATCTTTAGTCCCAGCACTCTGAAGGCAGGGGCAGGTGGATCTGTGAGATCAAGGCCAGCCTGGTCTATATAGTGAATGCCAGGCCAGTTGGGGCTATAGGGAGAGCCTGTATCAAAAAGACCAAAACATAATAAACAAGAAACAATAAATTAATTTTAAAAATGAAAATAAATTTAAAATGGCAGGACAGGAAACAGGATAGACACAGGTGACAGGTATCAATAATTATACAAACAGGGTTGATTGCATGTCCTGGTCAGAAGTGTGAGGCTGTAAGAACAGCGTGCGTGCCTGTGTAATCAAGCGCAGAGCTCCCTCGGGTACAGCAGGTGCTCTGGCCTGCAAGCTTCCAGCCTGTGGGACTTGGGCCTGCACTCACATCCTGTGCTCTGTCATCCTCAGGGTCTCAGAGACTCCCAAACAATTCAGACTGTTTCCAGGCACACTGGCGAGTGGGAAAATCATTTCTAGGTGAGATAGCTTATACAGCTCTGTGCTGTGGATAGATGAGCAAGAAAGTATGGTCAGCTGACAGCGGCTACTGCTGCACCCCTCTAACAGACAGTTTTCCTGTTGATCTCTAAGTATTTTTTAGCCCTGGGGATGGAGCCCAGTGCCTCACTTGTGATGGTTAAGTAAGTGAATTACCACTGAGCCATGTCCACAACCCCTGCAAGTTTCAAAGAGGAGCTGTCAGTGGCCCTGAAGCGCTTCCTCTCCTGCCTCAGAGGGCACTGGTGGCTACTCTTTACTAACCCAGTCCCTTAAGCTGCATGTCTTCTGAGACATCAGAGTTCAGCATGTGATCACAAGCCACCTCAGTTTGGCGTCCTGGGAATGAGGCAGGTCTGAGACAGGATCCATGTGTTCAGTGCACACGGGCTCCAGACTCATAGGGAATAGCAATGTGAACTATCCAATTTATAGCGTATTCAATTGGAAATGTTCAAATGGTATTTTGGATATATTAGGGGAACAAAATTAAAATTCTACCTTAGAAGCCTTTTCAAGGTGCTAGAAATTTCAGTGTTACACATGTAGCATCCACTGTATTTCTGTCACATGATGGCCTAGAGTACTTCCTGGGTCTGTTCACAAAGTCCCCAAGGCAATTTTATTATGGTAAAGACTTTTACATGAGTCTTCTCTAGAAGATTCGGGTTTGAATCCCAGCACCCACATGGCAGTTCACAACCATCTGTAACTCCAGTTCCAGGGGATCTGATGCCTTCTTCTGATCTCCATGGGCATTGCATGACACAGTGCACTTACACACATGCAGGCAATACACTCAATACACTCACACATAAAAATTTTAAAAAATAGGAGTATATCATGTGCTACTCTGAGAGGACTATATGCACCCTTGAAGAACCACTACTGTGCAGTACCACAGACCCATTTTTCCCAGTCTTAAATGATGCCCTCAACAGTAACTGTTTTTCCTCTCACTGAGAGAATCCAAATGTTATAGTCTAATTGGAATCCAGAAAGTGATTCACCTCCCGAGTCATCCGAGGAGATTGACTTCTGGGCTCCGTGAGCCCTGTGATACCACTGCCATCTTCCACCTGAACACCTCTACGTATGTGTTGCTAAAACCTCACATTGGGACTGAGGCAGAGCCATGGTGTCCAGGATGCAGGGACTCTCATCTAAGCTGGACACCCAGTGTGGTTCCTTACAGAAACCAGGCAGCACATGAAGACTGAGTGTCACTTGTGAATGCATGGCATGAAGAACCTGGTTATGGTTCCTCTTACCTGCAAAGGACAGGCCCCAAAAGATGAACCCGAAGAGACATGACTGTTCTGCTTGTTAAGAAAACTTGGGCTGACTTAGCCGACCTTGGTATCTAAATTATAAAAGTAGCTGTGAAATACGAAAATTCATATGTGATCAGAGTGTGCCCTTGCACCTATGATGTTTGCCTCCATGAATCCTGGTATAATGGCAAATGCTGTGGAATTACGTTTTCTGTAGCACATTAAAGGGGGATGATGTGTGAAACGGTACCATTCTAGTCAGTCATCTATGTTAACATCTGGACTTCTGTGAATTTGTGAATTCCTTACAATTATGTTTTATGAACGTAAGGCCACAACCAAAATGACATTTAAGTACAGGATGAATAATCTATACTTTCAATAAATGTAACCAATTAAGAAAAATAAAATCATGCAGGACTTGTGCGAAATGGGTTGGAGCAGACCACTAAAACCTGTCAACTTTGTAAGCAAAACACTAACAAAAACACTTTGTTTTGAGACAGGGTTTCACAATGTAGCCCAGGCTATCTTCAAACTTGTGCTCCTTCTGCTTCAGCCTCCTGAGTGCTGGGGTTTTTTTAAATTTTTGATTTTTCTGTGTGTGTATCACACAGAACATCTCAGTCTTATTCATCTATACACCCACTTCCCAAATGGCACCTCCCATAGCCTCCCCTCCCACATACTGGTGCCCATATACTCTGTCATCCCTGTTATGTCTTCTCCAGTGCTTGTCCGTCTGCTGATCTAGTCAGCCTATCTAGAGGTCTGTGCATTAGGAAGGTCAGCTGTTCCTCATCTAGCAGCAATCAGTTGTCAATATTCCTTTAGATAAACTTGGGGTCTGCTGTTCATTTTCCCAGTTCTGTGCTGGGTTACTGTCTGGGAGTCTCTTGCGCCACCTTGGCCAATAACTCAAAGGAAGGTGTCTCCTGTCTGGCATAGTTTCTTGTTATGTAGCCTTTAGCTATACATATTGACTCTTAAAAAATTATATTGACCCCCCATTAATCTTACTTTCCTTTTGGGTGTTTAAAACCCTACAGTTGGCCCAGATAAAACAATTTATTTTTACTCTTAAGGCTGTTTGAGGACCTGTTCCTCAGGGGTAACATGGTCTTGGGAGGAGCCCCTGGCTCCTTTCCTTTACCAGTTCCGTCTATGTGAAGATGAGTCATAGTTATCTCTCGTTACTATCTTAATACAAGCCCCCCCCAACACTAAAGTTTAAGGCATTTTTTAAGTTCCTAATAAATAATATAGTAATCATAAGACTTTGCCCTTTTAAAATGGGGCAGTAGCATTTTGAGGGAAAAATAGGCACAGAGGGTTGGGTCTTTATAACTGTATAATCAGAGACCAGGAGAATCAGAGCAGACATGTCCAGATGAGTCAGGAAGCGAGCAGGCGTTAGGGTGATGCCGGTGAGGAAGTTGCCCAGAAAACTGTGTGACAACTGCATCATGTAGGCGTGCCCCACCTTCCTGTGTGTACACTAGTTCATACTAGTGTGTGCTCTAAGTGTTGGAGTCCTGTGGCTCTGGCAGCTGTGCCACTCACTAGGAGGTAACCACATGCCCTGCCACTCAGCCAGCATCTAATACCCAAATCATCTGTCCAAAAACAAATGGTTTTCTAAGTCTGTTTATATAAAAAAAATACATTATTTTATGGAAGAACTGGACTTGGAAGAATATTGGAGACTTGACTTAAGGTCAGTACTTGAGGTAGTGTGTATAATGCTGCACCGTACCTACAACTACCAGTATAGAATTTTAACAGAAGTCCCAAAAGATCTTTCTGTAGTGAGAGCATCTAGCTGTCCATAGATTGGTTACCTCTATTGAAGGAAAAAATTTACAGTCTTCAGGCAAGGAGTCTTTTCAAATTATGAGTTGAGAGCTTGGTGAAGAAAGGAGAAAGCCAAGAGAAGGCAACCTCGTCTTTCCCTTGGGTTTCCTCTCTTCTGATCACACTCAGATCATTCACAATCTGGAGCCCTGGTTTCACAGGGAAGAGAGCTGGTGAGCAAGAGGTGAGAGGCAGCTCTAGTCGCCACATATCTGGCACTATGCGATGCCAGTCCTCCCTCCATAAAGTTCTAACACCTCCCCCGTTGGCATTTAATCCCAATTCCTTGCTAACAGCCAGTAAACTCCTAAATTCTTGAGCTGAAATCCTGTGATTTAAATCAACAGAAGGAAGAAAAGGAAGAAAAGATAAACACTTATTTAATAGCAGTCTCCTGTGGCATGGGCACCTTCCTGCAGGAATGAAGGGCTGAGCCAACCACCAAGTCTCAGGGAGCTAGTGCCTGTGTTGATGGAGTGGGAAGTCCCAGGGAAGGCGAGAACAGGGCAAGCTGAGGGCAGTAAGGGCAGCTTGGCCAGACCTGTTCCAGAGACCTCTCGGCACCCTGTCCTCAGAGGACCCTCTTGTCACAGTAGGGCCTCCTGATGACTTCTGGAGAGAAGGAAGGAAAAGTTCCTCCTTCGGGAAGGACCCAGCCCTGTCCTTTGGGATCTCCAGCCTGTGCCTCTGTCACTCAGTTCACAGAAATCAGTCACCGCATCCTGTGTTCCTACGACACCAACATAGATGAGCTCTTCTCAGAAATTGACCTCTGCTTGGCTGTAAATCGCAGCATCCTTCAGCAGTTGGACGACAAGTGTGGTGGTGAGATCACGGAAGAAGACTGGGAGAAAATTCAAGTGCAGGTAGCTTCAGGCCCACTTTCCGGCCCTCAGCAAAATAGACTGCGGCCACAGGTCAGGAAGGGAGGGCTGTGAGGCAGGAGCCTGGTAGGGTCTTCCCTGGTCAGGGGCACCCAGGCTTTCGCCATGAGCTCAGTGATGAACACTAGGGTCCCTTTATTTTGAAATGGCTAAAGCTCCAGTTGGGTAGCACACATAAACAACAAAAGCCCATGCTTTCTGCCCTGCTGGAGCTTCCTATCGCTCTAGCCTACCCTCTTTCTGCATCTGTGGCAGCTTTTCAGGGAAGGAAAAGAGGACTCAGATGATTCAAAGCTAAGATGAGGACTGGGAACATTTATTTAAAAGTTTAACAGTTATGGGGGCTGGAGAGATGGCTCAGTGGTTAAGAGCACTGACTGCTCTTGCAGAGGACCCAGGTTTGATTCCCAGCACCCACGTGGCAGCTATGAACCGTCCTCAACTCCAGTTCCAGGGGAATCCAAAGCCCTCTTCTGACCTCTGCGGCATTACAGGACACGGGTGCACTCACATACATGCAAGCAATACACTCATACACATAAAATAAATATATACATATATGTGTGTGTATATATATATGTGTGTGTGTGTATATATATATATATATATATATACAGGGTCTCCCTGTAGCCCCAGCTGTCCTACACTCACTGTGTAGACCAGGCTGGCCTTGAACTCACAGAGATCTGCCTGCCTCTGCCTCCCGAGTGCTGGGATTAAAGGCGTGCGCCACCATGCCTGGCTGCTCAGCATTTTTTACTTGTATTTATGTGTATTAGTGTTCTGCCTGCACACCTGTGTTGTGCAGTGCCTGTGGAGGCCAGAAGACAGTATCAGATCCCCTGGAACTGGAGTTATAGATGGTTGATAGCCACCATGTGGATGCTGGGAACCAAACCTGGGTCCTCTGCAAGAACAGCCAGTGCTCTTAACCCCTGAGCCACCTCTCCAGCCCCAATGCTCAGCATTTTTAAGTATATTTTAAAATTGTTTATGACAGGTGGGTTACAATCCCTACACATCTCACAGGATTTTAACACAGTGTGCTGCTCATTTACAGAGGACCCATGTCTTACTGTGGGTCTGAGTAACTGGAAAGGAATAGGACAGTTACCCCATGACAAGTTCCTCTCTGCCCTGTGCTGCAGGCTGCTCACCGTGAAATCTATGAGTGTTCCATCTGCCTGACCCCGCTCTCCCTCCATGGTGACTGCCGGCAAGCAGCTAGAGGGACCAGCGGCCAGCGACCCCGAGAGACAGTCGTCCTGTCCTGTGCACACCTATTCCACCATACCTGCCTCCTGGCTTTAGAAGAGTTCTCCTTGGGAGACAATTCCCCTTTCCACGCCTGTCCTCTCTGCCGCTCCTGCTACAAGAAGAAAATTCTGGAATGTTAATTCATGTTCAGGAAGTTATGTAATTCTGAAACAAGAGCAAGAAAGGGGGTGGGGCTACCTTGGTTTTGGGTATGAGCTGTGGGAGTTTTGGGTTTAGTACACTAAAGCCTGTTCTCTAGGGACATGGCTCTTGACGATTATAGAGAGGAAACCTAACAGCCCATCTATTCTATAAAAAACAGTTCGTACATTTTTTAATCAGTGGAAATGAGGAATGCTGTTACTTAAAATGTAGCTACTGTCTGACCAACAACCAGGACACTGAAACACTGTAATTTCCAGAGTTAACAGTCTTACAACATCCACTGCTCCCAACACTTGTGTAAGAATCACTTTATTTTTATGTAACAGATTATTATTGGAGTTAAACACTGTCAACATGTAAACTAAAAAAAATCACTCAGAGACATTCAACACCAGAACATGAGATCAGTTGCTAATGATAGAGTGGTATAGGCTGCTGCAGTCCATACGTGAGCCCACTGAAGACTCCCTGGAGCCCACCTCCAGGCGAGAATCCACAGACACCCAAGTCCCTGATATAAAGTGCCACAGTGTTTGCCTATGACCTGTGCACATCTTTCCATATGCTGTGAATCACCTCTGAATTATACCTAGCATTAAGTACTATGTGAACAGCTGCTGCACAGAAATCATCTGCACATGGTCAGCACAGATAGGATTTTTTTTAACATTTTACCTCACAGGTTGGAGGTTGTACACAGCACTAATATGCTGGGCTGGGTACATACAGTAGCCAATAAGCAGCATTGGTCAGGTGGCCCCAGCCACTGGAGCAGATAAAGACCCATCCAACACTGCTAAGCACTGAGGTGAGCAAGGCTGGGGCATCTATCCTGCAGACTCGTGGGCTCTCTGGCTCTTTCTCTCTCGGGGCTTTAGGTCTCCTTCATCCTAGCCTCCCTAAGGCAGTTGGCTCACCTTAGGGAAGAACGTGTGTGAGGGATGTGCTGGGAGGCATTTCCCATGTGAAGTAGCAGCCCAGCCTGAACACAAGGCAGTAGACAAGCAGGTATCAAGCAGGGACACACACACAGGTTCAGAGCTACCCTCTATACAGTGTAAGAAGACTATATTTCTATTTATTTTATCCTTTTATTCTCTGATCAATTTATGGTTTATATGTATAAAATAATCCAAATTAATATACATGTGTGAAGGTATACTTAAAATTTTCTTAACGATGTATATACCATTACAACATCTGGACACTAACTTGGAGAACACTTAGACAAGTAGCAGAGGCAGAGCCACACTCTGGAGCCCCACTTTTCCATTCAGAGGCCCCAAGTGGCAGAGCTGTCTCCAATCTAATGGACAGAACACAGGCACACAGCAAAGGCTCAGGTAGTCTGACTGCCCTGCCGCGCCCGCCGTGCCTACAGAGGGAAGCCATGCCGAAGATGCGTCCTCACTGCTGTCCCTGAAACCTGTGTTTTCACAGTAGCCCTTCTCTTGAGGCCGACAGAATCCATTTCTGTTCTTTGCCATCACACTGCTAATAGAGGAATAATCCTCAGGATAAAGTCTGCATTGGGCATGGATTTCATTGGGGTCCTGAGGGCAGTGAAAATCCCACGAGTATTAAGAGCAAAGCCTCAGGCGGCTTGTGACAGTCAGACAAACCAGGTAACCTCCTTATGAAAAAGTGACCTTCCTGAATAGACAAAAATAGGACAGAAGGCCTCCAGGGAACCATGCACAGGGCAAACCTTCACCATTTCACCACAGCCTCAGTCTGCCATGTAGAAATTAGAGAATTGGTTGGGAAGCCATAAGTTGGTGAGAAGGTTCCAAGGCCATGGGGTACCACATCCCAAGCTCTCACTGTGGCTTCCTCAGAGCAGTCCTGTGAATTGATCTCTTCCTTAGCTTGGTAGGTATCTCAGTGTTACCTTGCAAGACAAAGCCAGTTTTGCCTTCTCCTCATGCATACCCTGATTGTTACTTTAGGAGCCTAGCATGCCCTGGAATGTAGGCAATTGTAAAGCCACTACCAAATCCAGGGAAAGAATACTGGTAGGGCCAGAGGCATTTATAATAATTCATGTCACCATCTGCAAGGAGGATGTAACTCCTAAATCTTCATGAAGCAAGTAACTGTAAAGTGCTTGAATCAAAAGAGGATGATGAATTATTAGGAAAAATGAACAGAACAAAGGAGAACTCAACTTTTTTGTTAAGCCATGAACATAAGAAAACAGAACATCTAGGTTACAATTCATTGTATGTATATTCCACAGTATGTCCTGTTTATGGACACCTGGGCTGCTTACAGGCTTTAATTATTATGATGCTATGAACATTTGTATTAAAAAATCCAGAGGGCTGGGGCTGGAGAGATGGCTCAGAGATTAACAACACTGGTTGATTCGAACACGGGTTCGAATCCCAGCACCCACATGGCAGCTAACAACTGTCTGTAACTCCAGTCCCAGGGTATCCGACAGCCTCTTCTGACCTCCATAGGCATTGCACAACACGGGGCACTTATCTACATGCAGGTGTTAACATTCATACACATAAAATAAAAATAATACATTTTTATTTTAAATCCGGAGGGCTGGCAAGATGGCTTGGTGGGTAAAGGCACCTGCTGCCAAGCCTGGCGACCTGGGTTCAATCCCTGGAATCCACATAGTGGAAGGAGAGAACCAACTCCCACTAGATGTCTACTGGCCTCCACACATGTGCTATGACACACATGTGCCCACACATATACACACACATGCAAAATAAGATGTTAAAATTTTTAATGCAAAAAGTCTGAATATTGTATATTCTAAGACCCAGGGAACATTTACAAAAAACTGACCATAAACCGGGCATGGTGGCACCTGCCTTTAATCCCAGCACTCAGGAGGCAGAGGCAGGCGGATCTCTATGGGTTCAAGGCCAGCCTGGTCTACATAGTGAGTTCCAGGACAGCTGGGGCTACAGGGAGACCATGTCTCAAAAAGACCAAAAAACAAAAACTGACCATATATCATCTGGGCATGGTGGCACATACCTTTAATTCCAGCACTCAGGAGGCAGAATCAAGGCAGATCTCTCTTTGTGTGATCAAGGTCAGCCTCGTCTCCATAGTGGGCTCCAGGCCAGTTGAGGCTACAGGGAGATCCTGTCTTAAAAAGACAAAAAAGAAAAAACTTCCAAGGGCCAGGCTCAAAGCGCACAGTCCCATGTCAGATGCACTATCATTCCTCTTGCCTCACACCCCAGAGTGCTCAGTCACCCGAGACCTCAGACCTTGGCTCCAACCTTGGCCCTAGGCCCTGGTCTGACCAAGGAGGCTGCTCGCAGATACAGTGCACAGATGGATGTGTTCATCTTCTCATCCCTGCCCTGGCTGTGACAAGGTCTGCAGCAGCAGCTGACTTGAGGGGGCAAAACATGGAGCAGAGGTGGTTCCCAGCAGCAGCCAGATGGCATGAAGAGAAGCTGAGGGGTGAAATGTCCTCATGTGCTCAGGGTCCAGGCTGAGAAAGCCTTTCAGCCCAGGGACCTCTTCAGGAGTGGCCAGAGAGGTAACACAGGAGACTAGCCAAAGGACAGCACTCTGTCCAGGTGAGCATGATCCAGGACCTGCACTTCTAGGAACTGACTGTAAGGAGATGACTGTTGCCAAGATTCATGTAGAAAGCTGCTGGTCAGTCTACCATGCTATGAACTGGACCTTACACTGTGCGTCCTGAGGAGCTAGCTAAACACATAGTGCAGGCACAGAGCAATTGCACAGCTACTGTGTGAAATCTGGGTCTCCTAGGAAGGAAGGAGCTGAGAACAAAGGAGGTCACACACCAGGAAGCAGCCCTGCAGTAGAGGCAGCAGCTGTAGCCACCATGAACAGGTATAGCCCTTGAGGCCGGGAGAGGCAGACCCAACAGGCTTCATCTTGATCTACCAGCCAGTCCCACAAAGCTATGACCAAAGTATCTAACTGTGGAAAGGAACTTCCAAATGGGCAAAAAGTTGAGACAGGCCAGTGAGATGGCTCAGGGGGACTCATGTGACAAGAGGGAATGGACTCCTGCAAGTTGTCCTCTAACCTCCACTCATGCATGGTCAACACACACAAATAATAAACAAAAAGAGCAAAGTTGAGACAGATGTTGAAAAGTTTAATACTTTATGAAATTTTCAGACATCTTGCCTTACAGATCCCAGGAGCTCTGCATTGATGTGTCCTAAAGTGGTGTGAGGTTAAAGTAATTTCAGTGAAATCCTGAATTGCCCTCATAACACCCCTTGACTTGGTCTGCTCAGAGCGTGAATTTCAAGTTTGCGGAAACAGCAGAGCTTGGAACTAATGCGAAAGTAGGCATAACAAACAGAGAGGTTTGAAAGCGACTGACCTTTATTGCGTACCTATGTAGACCTTATGCTCAAAAATTCACAGAAACTAGACTGGAGATATGGATTGAGTCACTCAGAACCACAACACAAATGCTTCTTTATCTTAAAACTAAGCTGCACTTTGAAGACAGAGCATGAGAGGGATGCCACCATGTGGGTAAAGAAGTCTCCTCAATGGCTTATGAAAGTACTGGCTAAATTTCACATTATTTTGCTTCTAAGTGAAAATTTTTGCATCAGATATAGCCTGTTTTTAATAAATTTCTATAAAAGAAACTAAATTCAACAATTTGAGAAAATGTTTTACTTCTGTCTGAACACAGACCCTATATTGCCATCCACACAGTACATGTGTATACCCACAGGCTGCATCACTGTGAACTGTGCACGACCTTAGGGACAGGTACCAGAACATGTGGTTGTATGAGGAAACTGTCCCAACAATTACATCTAAGTCCCTGAATAATGGTCAGATCAGGCTGCACTGCAGCCCTGTTCGTCCAGGGAGGTCTGACCTTGGGAGACCTAGGTGTTGTTACTCTGTTAACTGCCATAAGTCAGAGCAGCGCATACAAAACCAAAAGCAGAAGGTGAGGCAGAAGTGGCATCTACCACTCAACTTCTGGAGGTTCCACAGGCATCACAGAAGGACAGGAATGAAGTCATTTTTAAAAAATGTGGTTTAAAAAGTGAGTGTACATATGGCCTTGTAAGGCAAAATCTAAGTTACAAGTGTGTACAACACCAGCAACTGTGCTGTGAGAGGTAATATCAGGTACACTAATCCGCAACTAAGGATCACACACACTTCCTACCTCAGCTTACCACACTGTGCAGAGATTGTCCTGGGGCTACCCACCAAGCCTCAGGTTTGAAAAGAATTTCCTATTTTTCCATTGGCTTGAAGTCTAATGAAGATTCTCTAACAGGAATCAGAAACTCTGCTTTTGTTTTTTCAGGAAATAAGAACATAGTTTGTAACTGGTCTAGCTATTTCTGTGACTTTCTAAAGCAGCTTTGGCGGCACCAGGCAACCCTCAGGCGGGCTCCACCTGCAGAACCAAACTCCTGCTCAGGCAAAGCATGAGGAAGTCACGGAGTCCGCCTCTTCTCACGTCTTCACCTCGTCTTCACGTCTGTGAGAGCGCTCGTCCAACGGCTCTTTGCTGAAGGGCATCTGCAGGAAAGCTGCTTTTCCTTGGTCTTTAAGACACTGGGTTTAACCAGAGCTGTGGGATCTGTCTGCAAATTCAACTGAGAAACAAGATCAGCACTGCCAAGTTCTCAGTGGCTGATGAGAAGGTGGCAATGACAGGCAGGCAGGGGGGCCCATGTGAGCTCTCAGTGTCTGCGGAATGTCTGGAGTCAGGAGTCCTCAGGGCTTGCTGCAGAACTGCTGAGGCAGGCAGGTCTCACAGTACTTTCTGATGCCCATTTGCAGAAGGTTTTGTAGCTTCTGAATCCCTTGAAGTATCTGATAAATGAAGTTTGTGAAGCCCTGCAGATGAATTGGGACAAGGTGAGAGAGGAACACTGCTGAGTGGTTGGGCAAGGCGGCTGGACGCTCTGCCCGGCAGTAGGGCCGCTTTCTTGCAGGTTGCGGTATGGTGTCTAAAGCTCCCTGTAGGCCCTCTGTAGAGGTCATACCTCCCACAACCCCCCTGCCAGGGCTGCAACTTTCAGTGACTGGGTGACAGGTGAGTGTGTGTGACTAGGTGACAAGCAGGGGTGTGTGTGTACATATATATGTGTGTGTTTGTGTGACTTGGTGACAGATGTGTTTGTGACTAGGTGACAAATAGGTGTGTGTGTATATATGTGTTTGTGTGACTTGGTGACAAATAGGTGTGTGTGTGTGTGTATATATATGTGTGTGTGACTGGGTGACGTGTGTGTGTGTGTGTGTGTGAGAGAGAGAGAGAGAGAGAGAGAGAGACTGGGTGATAGATGTGTGTGGGGAGTGACAGGCGTGTGTTTGTGTGCATGTGTGTGACTGGGTGACAGATGTGTGTGTAGCAGATGGGGGGGGTCTGTGTGTGTGTGTATGTGTCTGGGTGAAACATGGGTGTGGTTCTTTCCAGCTCAGCAGGGTTCCGTCTCTACCCCTCTGTGCTGGGATTATGCCTGGCTTTTTTTACATGGGTTCTGGGAACTGAACAAGTTTCTTGTGCTTGTATAGCAAACACTTTACTGGCTGAACCATTCCCCCAGCTCCTTACTGGGACTCCAAGGGGCCTCACAGCCCAGAAGATCACAGTTCATTTCTCCACTGTCCCTCCCTCCCCTCATAAGCATCCTCCTGTGGCAAGCACACTCCCATCACAATGTGCACTGACTGCCCAAGGGAGCTAACATGACGGACACATGGCTATTTTTTACACACACACACACACACACACACACACACACACGAAAGTGTAGGAATGATACACAAAAACATTAATCATATAATTTAAAACAAAAGTGGTGGAAAAAAACTAAAAATCAAGACAAAGGAGCAGACTGAACATAAATCCACTCCATGGCTTAAAGGTGCTTCACAGAAGACACAGCCATCATGACTTTCCAGTGTGTTAATTTCCTTCTGTAGCACAGTGATTTCTTATACAATACACCTGACATATGGGTCATAAAGGAAAAGTCAGAGATTAGGTAGGACTAAAGCTTCAAGCACTTAAGCAAAGTGAAAGCCAAGACGTAGGAGGATCCACAGCAGCAGATGCAGCAGAGACTACAGGGTAATTCCCAAGAGGCTCAGACCTTTGCCTGCCTCAAGAACTAAGCTGGAAAGAATTCCTTCTGAACTTCCAGATAGTAATCCTCCTGTTGGGCAGTTTTATATCACTCCTAAACCAACACCTTCCCCCAGAATTTAAAGTCTCTCTTACTAACAATGAAAGAAAAGGTGAGCTTGAACCTATGACTGAAAAGGAGGAAAGAAGGAAGTCAGCCCAAAATAAATGGTCTGGTTGCAAGAATGGCAAAACCGCGGAGTGACCAGAGGAGACTCTGAAGTGGAAGACAGGACGTGCGCCGAACAAAGCTTGCTTTGTCGGGAAATGGGAAAGGGAGGAAGTAGGGCAAGTAGGGACGCACATGCTGCACTGACCTGAACACACTGTGTGTGGATGTGTGCAGTGCTGGGAATGGAACCCAGGACCTTATGCACGGCAGGCTAGCATTCTACTACTGAGCCACATGCCGGGCCCTGGATCCGCACTTTTAAGACAGAAGACTGGGGTAGGTTCACTTCTAAACCTTGGGTGCAACATAGGATGTGCACTCTGAAAAGACTGCAATGTCACTCATCCATAGGCAGCTCCAAAAGCCGCCCCTCCAGCCCTGTCATCACATGTTCTTGAGAAGACCTGTTGTGAACGGGTTAAATATGTGAGACTTAACATCCTGGGCCATTTGAGCCTTGTGTGTGTTTAAAGAGGAGCTTTTCTATACACAGAAATGCCCCAAAGAGCACCCAAAGGGTAAGGAAAACATCTGGAAAGGAAACTACTGTTGGGTAGTTTTACACAACTCTGGTTAACTCACTGCATTCTACGGCCGTTGCCTTAGTGACCTAGAGGCTCTGGCCTCTGTGGAGCTCTGCTTATTGCCTCCACAGCAACACCACAGCAAGATATCATCTGAGCACCTCACTCCAGGACTGATGCACTGCAGCCATCCCAGTGTGCAGCAAGTGGGAATCGTTCTGAGGAGATTGAGGGTAACCCAACTCGCTGATAATAATAGGCTGGAAATGGAGTTTCAACTAGACATGTGACTGGGAGGATTACTTGAGTCTTACTTTATCTGGCTGTTTTTAATGTGGCCAGTGTTGTGAAAAGCCAGGCACTAGCATTTATAAATTATCTGGTACTTTAACCAACAGTTCAATCAACTATTATCTCTTCCCAGTGCATATTGAAGGTGGACTACATAGGGACAAGTAATCTGGACTTTTCCTCCAAATGTCATCCTTTCAGTTATCAAGGTCAGATAGGCTGGTAGCATAAGCTTTACTACTGCATAGTTTAAGTTATCTGAAAATCGGGCCTTAATGAATCAATCAATATGTTGCCTTTTTATGTTTGTAATGATTTCTTTTTATAATTTGGTGATGGGCACATGATGATTCATTATATTTTGTATATCAAAAATTAATATTAGTAAAATCTGAATGTTTTATCTAAATAACCCTAGAAAAGAAGAGCTATAATTTAACTAGTAGGACAGGGTTCCCTTTTCCCCTCCTTTCCTGTTATTTTTTGGTGATACTTCCAATCCCACAACTCTCTAGTTCTGACATGTAACACACCAAGACACATCATCTAAATTACTTCTTACATTTTAGTTTACTAAGTGTGAGAATTTAGGCACAGTATTTACTATTTCTTTTTTTCTGTGCTGAAGTCTTTTTTTTTTTTTTTTTTTGTTTTTTTTAATTTTTTTTTTTTTTTTTTTTTTTTTTTTTAAGGAGCTGGGTGTGGTAGCCTGCCTGGTCTACCTAGAGAGAATTCCAGGCCACCTGAGGCTACAGTAGACCCTGTCTCAAAAAACACCAAAAATATATATTTTTGTTTTTTTTTTTAATTTTTAAAAACCTACTTTCTCAGCCCTCCTGTGTATCTCCCCTGCCTGTGTCCTGTGTCTGGGACTCTGCTTGCTTACCTTGCCACTTGAACTCACAGAGACCCACCTGCCTCTGCCTCCCGAGTGCTGGGATTAAAGGCGTGCACCACCACGCCCGGCCTTTTTTTTTTAACTTTAAAAAAAATTATTGAGAATTTCATACATGCATATGTTTTTATCAAATCCATGTCCACTCCCTCCCCTCCAACTCCTCCATATTTCCCTATCACTTTTTCCTGACACACGACTGACTTCATGTATTCTTTCTTTTTTTTATGGGGCTTTTTGCTACTCTAATATTCCCCCCCCCCTGAAGAGATAACCCTAAAATCTTTTAATATTTTACCTTTTGGAATATCTAAAACCACAGCATAAGCATTCAAGTGGTTTCAGCTCAGACAAATGAGCCAGAGTTTTCTATTATTTCCCACAATGAATCATCCCCTTTTCCCTACTTCTGTGATAAAGTAAAGTACTCCAGGCCCAAGACAGCTTCTAGTATCCTGGCGACCCAAAAGTATAAAATACGGACTGTGTTTCCATCAGTGTGAAAGTAAGCAATTGAGGACACACATATCTTACAGCAGTTCTCAACACCACCGTGATGCACCTGACAGAGTCCATGACAGCAAACCTTGCTGTTCTGTCAGTGCCAATGCTAATATTGTTAGCCAGAGTTATTCGGCTTACTGAAGAGAATTAAATGTTGTCTGGACATATACAAAATCTAAATTCCCAAAAAATAGCTTCTAGTAAAAAAACAGTAAAAAGCCTCATTACCAAAAAGCAAGACTTCAACACAGTGTCATCCCCATCACCATGTGATAAGAACCAAGAAACTGACACGTTCCTGAGCTCTTGGAATGTCCCAAGCACTGTGCTGAGGCCAGGCCCACAAGAGCCACTGCAGTTCTTCCCCACACACCTACAGAGGGCCTTGTGGTCCACAGCCATGCGTGCTGGGTCAAAAATGGAGCTGACAGTCATGCACACTGACTCCAAATCAACTCAAATGTTAAAATCACAATTAGTAGAAGGAGAGAAATGTCATACACCTGAGGATTACCTAGGGCCTTGAAAAGCTCTTCTCGGACGGCAGAGGTGAATTTTCTGACCAAACACAACGTTGTCACAATGGCAAAGAGCAAATTGTAGGATAACACAATATAGAAATTCCCCAGCCAGTTAAACCTTCCAAAGTCTCCAAGTAGGTCGAATCTAGTGATTCCTGTTAAAATAAGTAAAAGAACCCTTAATATTGTGAGGCAAGATGTATAAATGTACATCTGTAACAAATGCAGTTCAGGCCAAGGTGAATAGCTGTTCCTCAGCTGTTAGTGGAATGTTCTTGGAACTGTTTTCTAGCAAGGTAGTCCGAGCCAGCCCTGACCTTCTTCACATCCATGCAGTCCTTTTCACATGACACACAAAGGCTGGCAGGAGTAAGCCAGTCACCTGCTTGGGCTTCACGCCTGCTTTAGAGAGCAAGCCACTCACTCCAGCCCATCTTCCCCACTAGTCATGCATGGAAGATTACGGCTGTAACCCAGTGCTCAGGGCCATGCCTTACAATTCTTAGTGTTTATCATAGCGGCAGACAAATGGGACCATTTCCTTCCAATAAAACATTGTTGTTCAGAGTTGAATGGTCCAGCTCAAAGTGGAAAGGAGGCCGAGAGTGCAGGGAGGACTGCATTGTGCATGCAGCTAAGTTACTGCAACTCACACACACACACACACACACACACACACACAGAGTCTGTTTTCATTGAAAGAACCTTTAAAAAGTCGCTATTTCATGATTATGTGTCGGGCTCCGTTCAATACTTATTGGAAAGGGCACGAGTGGGAGGCCTCCTCACCGTGGACAGGGAAATGAAGCCCAGCAGTCAGGTGGTGAGTGGGGTGGGAGAGCATGGCATTGTGGAACCTTGAGGAAAACACTGAGGAGCTCTGTGAGGACACAGGAAACCACAGCATAGTTACGAGAAATAAGAGACGCCTCCCACAGCACTGCACAGACACAATTACGTACCACATCTGCTATGGCAATTTAAGGATTTTGTGGGTGATTTAAAAAGTACCTTTGACTCCATCTCACATCATCACTGACTTTTGAACTTGTCTTTCAGCCTTTCCCCAACACACTTCCATCAAATACTACCAAGATCCTCAAGGAGCAGCTTATGGGTGGCAAAGAATCTCCCTATGCAAACAGTGCAATAAGGTCAGGGCATTTCAAAAGCAGCTCTGTGGTCACTCCCACTGGAACCAATGCACATGAATTTGCAAGGCAATGCCAAACTGTTGTTAAAGAGACCCAGAGATCAATGAATACATGGAATAAATACAAAAAACAATTCAAAGCCCAGATACCAGATATGCCCTTGGAGCCTGTCCTGTATCTCTGTAAGATGTTCCCTTACACAGCATTGCAACACTCCTCATGACAAGCTGCTCACTGCCTCCCCACAAGGACTCAACCAAGAATGTTTTATATATAATGCCTTCCAAAACAATCTTTTTTCTATTCATACTTTTAAAGAACTGGTACACAGAATACAATCTCATTTTAAGAAAGAGCAGATTACTCCACCCATAGTGTAAGTCAATGGAACGTATATTCTTTGGCCCACCTGAGTCAACTTCTCTCCAAGCAAGCATGTTCATGTTGGTAAAGGAGCACAAGGCCGAGTCGTGCTTAGGAAGCAAGATGCGCAAAGGGCTCAGAGCGATGTTAGCAGTGAATTACATGAGCTGGCCTAGGACACAGACGTCTGACCACATACTCAGGGTTTCAATAGAAGGTCGTCAAAAAGAACACATATTGTATTCTTATCAAATCAAACTTATAAACTGTTTTTATTAAAAATTAATCTCTAGACTCAAAGTAATGCTTAGTTTCAAGACTCTCCTCACTAGGGGTTCAGATTCCCTCCCCTCATCAGACTTCTGAAATAATCTTAGCTAAGGCAGGGTCAAAAACAGGTAAAGAGTGTGAAATAATAAAATCTGTAGTCATTTCAAACATCGTTGCTTACATGATTGGTGTAAATAGGCTCACTGTGCCAAGTGTTCTAATTATTAAAAACACAGTCACTGAAAACTAAGCAAGGATCTACTCTAAGGACAGAACGGAAGATGACAGCACTATATCAGAAAAAATTGTGTGTGTGTGCGTGCGTGTGCATGAATGTGCATGTGTGTGTGCGCATGTGCGCGTGTGTGTGTGCATGAGTGTGCATGTGTGTGCGTGTGTGTGAGAGCCACAGCAAGCACGTGGCAGTCAGAGGGCAACTTGTGGGAGTCAGCACACCTTTACCCACTTAAGCCATCTCACCAACCCCCTTTTTAAAATATTTATTTGGGGGGCACATACTATGGTATTCATTGACAAGTCTTATTGTGAAAGTATGTTCTGTTCAATTATATCAATTAGAAATATGACCGCATGTATCGAGTGCTAGCCAAAAAGGAGTAAAAGAGGTAAGATGTCCCTCCTACCTGAAAGGACTAAACTGGGTAAAACATGCACACGGTTGTCTTTAAGACCCTGGGTATGAGGTAATGAAGGACAGATACTGCTGTGGGATGGAAAACAAGCCCAAGCCCGTGAGTGCTACCAGAGCAAGCAAGGCTGGCACCCTCCCCAGGGGAAGCGGCGCTGGCAGCAGCCAATGTGAGGGTGGCCTGGCAGCCAGAGAGCTGCTCAGGGCAGTGTCCCCCAGAGAACTAAGCAGTAAACCCAGTAGTGACCCTAACAGTGCTCAGAGCACTCCTCACAGTTCAGAAGCTAAAAAGAATATTGAGCTTATCAAGTAAGAAATAAAGGATTTTTTAAGCCTGAAGTTGGCCTACAAAGGAAAATTGCAATATAAAATGTAAAAGGCATACTAGAGGGGATCCGCAGCAGACTAAACATTGCTGAAAGCGGCAAACTTAAAGACACCAAGAAAAGTCGGCAGCATCAGTAAACTAAACTGTTACTCAGAGGCCCTTCAGCAGAACTGTGGACGGCTCAGCCAGTGGAGTGCTGGCTGTGCAAACGGGGGACCTGAGCTCAATCTCAAGAAGCTGATGAGAACCAATCCCTGCGGTTTGCTGGCCAGCCTGCCCGCCTACTCAGGTGAGCTCCAGGCCAAGGAGAGACCCTGTCTGGAAAATCAAAGTAGACAGAGCCTGAGGAACAACACCTGAGGCTCCACTTCTGGCCTACGGGGGGGGGGGGGGTACAGAGCGACAGAAATATTTCTTAAAGAAATATCAGCTGAGGAATTACAAGTTTAACATGTTCCAAATTAATGAAATATATACACAACGAATTCAAAGCAGCAACGGATCTGAGGAGGAGAGGACCACTGATCTGCTTAGCACGAAAGATCTCAATGTGCTAAAAGAAAAAATTCAAAAAGAACAAAAATAATGATCGGAGAGGGTTTTTTACTCTATTCTTAGTCTTTGATGACTAAGAACATTTTTTTAATATTTTTTAATTTTTAGAAGCTTTCATCACAGCTTTAACATAACAGTTTCCAGAGCAAAGATACATCACTTCAAAAAGTGGCTATAAAATTTTTAGGTTCGCTGTTGAATTAATACAGTTATACAATATTGAACTCAGTATAAGCCCTGTAAGACATAAAATTGAATGAGTTTTTAACCTTTAAAAAAGATCTCCATTTCATTTTAAAATATACTGTTTCTTACAGAAAGACTCATTGTTTTTGCTACTAACACTGAGATGTTGGCACATGCATCTCTAATCTGTATGTATCTGATTATTACTAGTCATAATCGGTTGCACTCACATCCTTGGGTCCTGTGTATGTCCATAAAGTCATTAGGCAGATCTCAATGGTAACGTTTATATCCTCTACTAATTAGTATGATATAAATTTTTAGGCTTCCTCCTCAAATATAATACATTTTTTAAAATTTGATTTTTTGTGTATATCACACAGAACATCCCAAACCATCTTATTCAACTACATACCCACTTCTCAGATGGCACCCTCCCATAGCCCCCTCCCCCCCACTAGAGCCCTTATACTCTGATATCCCTGCTACTGTCTGCTGTGTTGTCGGCACCCCCAGCCGTTCCCCACTACTTGCCCTTCTGGTGAATCTAGTCAGCCAATCTAGAGCTCTTTCTTTTAGGAAGGTCATCTGTTCCACATCTAGCAGCAATCAGTTGTCAATATTGCTTTAGATAAGATTGGGGTCTGCTGTTCATTTCCCCAGTTCTATGCTGGGTTACTGTCTGGGAGTTCCTTTGTATCTCTTATCTGGCATTGTTGCTTGTTATGTAGCCTTTAGCTATACATATGGACTCTTAATAAATTATATTGACACCTTTACTCTTTGGTTATACTTTCTTTTGAATGGTTAAGGCCATACAGTTGACCCAGATAAACCAATTTATTTTTGCTCTTAAGGTTGTTTGAAAATCTGTTCCTCAGGGGTCTCATGGGCTTGGGAGGAGCCCTGGCTCCTTTTTTTGGAAGAAATGATTCCTCTGTGCTGACCCTCCTCTTTGTAGATTGGACACTGGTTCAAGTCCATCTGGTGGGATCTCCTAGGCCTCCTTGATCAAGAGGACAGGGGACCCACCACAATTACAGGACATTTTGAGAGATGCTCATAGTCCCCTGGAACTAGTTGACCTAGGAGGGCAAGGAGCAAAAAAGGACATTTTGAGAAATGCTCATAGTGCCCTAGAACTTAGTCGACCTAGGAGGGCAAGGAGCAAAATCTGTCCTTTATGTCCCTCTGACCAAATTAGTATAGGCCTCAAAGTATGTCTGTTAAACATCCAAGGTGGTTAGTTCCACCAGTCTGGTACTTTTAATTACTGTATGTCATGTAGATAAATCTTGGGCAATTGTCCTCAGATAAACCTTACCTAGTCATATATTTCTTGATCTGCTATGTATAATTTGTCAGTAGGTTGTAGGAGTAATATGGCTCCCTCTGGTTTTA
>NW_008350120.1:5516607-5518190 GCF_000622305.1 Nannospalax galili
TTCATCTTTCTTTACTGCTGAGTAAAACACTGTCATATAAATGAACCACATTTTCATTATCCACTCATCAGTTGAGGGACACTTAAGTTGCTTCCCTCTCTTAGGTATTGTGAAAAGAGCAGCAACAAACATGGACGTACAAGTGTCTCTGCAATAGGATGAGTTCTTTGGGTCTATGCCAAGGAGTGGTAAAACTGGGTCAAATGGTAGGTTGATTTGTAGTTTTTTAAGAGTTCTCCACACTGCTTTCCATAGGGGTTGAACCAGTTTCCAGCCCACCAGCAGTGGATGAATGTTCCCCTTTCCCCACATCCTCTCCAACATTTGGTATTATTTGTTCTCTCGATCTTAGCCACCGGTGTAAAATAAAATCTTAAAGTGGTTTAATTTGCATTTGCCTAATTGCTAATGATGTTCAACACCTTTTAAGATGCTTCTTAGCCATCTTTATTTCTTTTTTTGAGAACTCTCTGTTCAGTTCCTTAGCTCATCTTTTAATTGGGTTACTTTGTTTTTGGAGTTCATTATATATTCTGGATGTTAAAACCTCTGTCAGACGTGTCACTGGTGAAGATTTTCTCCCATTCTGTGTGGTTTCTCTTCACTTCCTTGGTTGCTTCTTTTGATGTACAGAAGCTTTTTAGTTTAATGAGGTCATACTTATGGATTCATGACCTTAATTCCTGAGCAATGTCTGTCTGATTTAGAAATCCTGTTTAGAAAATCCTTTCCTACACCTATATCTTGTAGGTTTTTCCCAATGTTTTCTTCTAACAATTTCAGAGTTTCAGGCTTCACACTGAGGTCTTTGATCCATTTGGAATTGACTTTTGTGCAGGGTGAAAGACAGGGGTTTAGTTTCATTCTTCTACAGGTGGAGATCCAGTTTTGCCAGCACCATTTGCTGAACATGCTGTCTTTCCTCCAGTGAACGTTCTTGGTCCCTTTGTCAAATATCAGGTGGCTGAAATTGCATTTACTCATATTTGGGTCCTCAATTTTGTTCCATTGATCTATGGGTCTATTTTTGGTAGATACCATGTTGTTTTTATGAGTATAGCTCTGTAATACAGTTTAAAATCTGGTATAGTAATCCCCCTGGCATTGCTCTTAGTGCTCAGGGTTGCTTTGGCTATCCAAGGTCTTTTGTGTTTCTATATGAATCTTAGGATACTTTTTTCCAATTCTGAGAAAAATGTCATGGGGATTTTGATTGGCATTGCACTGAATCTATAAATGGCTTTTAGTAGGATGGTCATTTTCAGAATATTAATTCTTCCAATCCATGAGAATGGGAGATCCTTCCATCTTCTGATGTCTTCCTCAATCTATTTCTTTAAATATTTAAAACTTTCATTGTAGAGATCTTTAACGTCTTCAGTCAGGTTTATTCTGAGATATTTTACTTTTTTTGCAGCTATTGTAAAGTGAAGTGTTTCCATATGCTCTTTCTCTGATTGCTTGTTATTGGTATATAGAAAGGCTACAGACTTTTGTAGGTTAATTTTGTAACCTGCCACTTTACTGAACGTGTTAATAATTTCTAAGATTTTTCTGGTGGAATTTTGTCGTCTCTTAAATAT
>NW_008350120.1:5518242-5519470 GCF_000622305.1 Nannospalax galili
GTATGTTAAAGAAGGGTGGAGATGTGGACAGCCTTGTCTGGTTCCTGATTTCACTGGGAATGCTTCCAGTTTTTCTCCATTTAGAATGTTGGCTGTGGGTTTGTTATATATGGCTTTAATTATGTTGAGGTATGTTCCCTCCAGTCCAGTTCCATCTAGAACTTTGAACATGTTGAATTTTGTCAAAGGCCTTCTCTGCATCTATTGAGATGACCATGTTTCCTGTCTTTGAGCCCATTTATATGATTTATGACGTTTATTGACTTACGTATATAGAACCATCCCTGCATCTCTGGGATAAAGTCAACTTGATCATGGTTTGATGTGTGTCTGTATGCGGTTTGCAAGTATCTTGTTGAGAATTTTTGACCTATTTTCATTAAGGGTATGGGTCTATAGTTTTCTTTTTCGGTTGTGTCTTTACCTGGCTTTGGTATTAGAGTGATGCTGGATTCATAGAGGAATTTGGAAGTTCTCCCTCCATTTCTATCTTTTTGAATAAATTAAGTAGTATTAGATGTAGATCTTCTTTAAATGTCTAATAGAATTCTGCTGTAAATACATCTAGTCCTGGGCTTTTTTTAGTCTGGATGTTATTTGGAAGTTCTCACTCCATTTTTATCTTTTTGAATAACTTAAGTAGTATTGGATGTAGATCTTTAAATGTCTAGCAGAATTCTGCTGTAAATCCATCTGGTCCTGGGCTTTTTTCAGTCAGGAAGTTTTGTATTACTGTTTCAATTTCTTTTTGTGTTATGGGTCTGTTTAAGCTGTTAATCTCCTCTTGGTTTAGTTTTGGTGGTTCCCATGCCTTTAGATATCCATCCATTTCTTTTAGGTTTTCAAATTTAGTACCATATAGGTTTTTAAAATATTCCTTATAATGTTCTGTATCTTTCTAGTGTCTGGGGTGATGTTTCCCCTTTCATCTCTGATTTTGTTGATTTGGAGTGCTCTTTCTTTCTTTTGGTTAACTGGGCTAGCGGTCTGTCAGTCTTTGTTTATCTTTTCAAGAACCAGATCTTGGATTTGTTGATTCTTTGTATTGTTTTGTTTCGATTTCATTAATTTCTTTCTACCCTGATTTTTATTTCTTCTTGTCTGCTGGGTTTGGGTTTCATTTGTTGTTGCTTTTCTTGAGTTACAATGTTAAGTCATTTATTTGTGTTCTTCCTGATTTTTTGATGTAGGCACTTAGAGCTATAAACTTCCCTCTAAGGACAGCTTT
>NW_008350120.1:5519768-5569253 GCF_000622305.1 Nannospalax galili
CAGAGAAGATTTCTTATCAATACAATGCAAAAGTATTTAAGTACTGAAAGAAAATAATCTAAAATTTCATACATACCAAAAACATCTTTCAGAAACAAAATAAAGGCTTCTTACATATATAAGCAATGAAATTTATTACCAGTAGATTTTCATTGCAATAAATGTTAAATAAAATCCTCCAGACAGAAGGAAAATACCAGAAAAAAAATCTAGATCTACACCAAGACGTGAAAGGCAGCAGAAATTATCTCTCTGTAGGTAAATACAAAAAGTAATCAACATCTTTAAACTTTTAAAAACATACTGTGAACTATTATAAATGTGCTGAGGTTTATGTGTAAGTAAAATCCATGTTGATACTGACACCCCAAGAATGACATCAGCAAACAGTGGAGTAGCCCCTTAGTCTCGCTACCGAGAGCAGAGCATAGTCAGAGACCCAGAAAGTAGAGCTCCAGAGACCAGAGAGGCAGGAAACAGGGAGAAAGGGCAGGAAGACATCAGTCTTGCTGCCTGCCAGTGCAGAGAGCACTCCCAACCTCAAGCTCCCCTTCCAGGCAAAAGACAGCTAGTGGGCCTGGCACTGCCTCAAGGACATGCCCTGTAGTCTCACCCAAGCTGGTAACTCGGGAGACACAGTCATATGGAGATAAACAGAGACAGGAGGCAGAGGCCATAGATACCAGCTAGGGGGACAGTGCTACTACAGTCACCAGTAGAGTACACCTGAGGGGTCTGCCCCTAAGGAAAGCACTGGCTCACAGTCAGAGCTCCTGCATGGAAGGTCTCATAATCTCTCCCTTTGTAGACACAGTTGCCTAAGCCACACCCTATTCCCACACTTGCCCCAGCCATCAATCACTGCAGATTACTCAGAGTCCAGAGGTGGCACTCTTCTGGTATGGTTTGCTGGCAGGCAACACTGAGAGCTCTGAGCCCTGGTCCAGTATTGCTCAATTTCCACAGCCTTCTCTCACACTGTTGGGCAGGGTCTAAAGCACTGAGAGCCAAGGGTGCAGCGCTAGGTTCCCTCGGGTCTCCCCCTCCAGTGCACATCTAGTGCTGTGTTGGCTTGCCCTATTCTGTGGGTTTTCTCCTCGTTTTCTTGGTTGTTTCTTTTGCTGTACAGAAGCTTTTTAGTTTAATAAGGTCCCACTTGTTGATTGTTGGCCTTAATTCCTGAGCAATTGGTGTCTCATTTAGAAAATCCTTTCCTACACGTATATCTTGTAAGTTACTGACAGCGTTTTCTTCTAAGAGTTTCAGGGTTTCCAGTTTCACATTGAGGTCTTTGATCCATTTGGAGTTGACTTTTGTGCAAGGCGAAAGGATCTAGTTTCATTTTTCTACAGGTGGAGATCCAGTTTCACCAGCACCATTTGTTGAAGATACTGTCTTTCCTCCATTGTGTGTTCTTGGCACCTTTGTCAAATATCAGGTGACTGAAATTGCATGTACTTCAATGATGTCCCATTGATCTATGTGTCTATTTTTATGCAGTACCATGCTGTTTTTATGACTCTGGCTCTGTGTAAGTATCACATTTCTTTGTCCATTTATCTGTTGGTAGATACCTAGACTAATTCTGTAGCTTGGCTACTGTGAATGATGTAGTGAGGCCCCTAGGTGTGCAGATATCTGCGATCAGCTGCACTCTCTTCAGTACACATCCAGGAGTATCACTGGTTCACATGGAAGTTCAATTTTTCAATTTTTGAGAAACCTCCATATTGATTTCCACAGTGGCTAGAATAATCTACATTCTGATCAGCAGTGCATAGGGTTCCTTTCTTCCACATCGTTACTGGAATTGTTTTTCCTGGTTTTTTGAGACAGAGTCTCATTATGTAGTCCTGGCTGGCCTTGAAGTCATAGAGATTTGCCTACCTCTGCTCCCAAGTGCTGGGATTAAAGGTGTATACCACCATGCTGGGACCTCTCTCTTTCTTTCTTTCTCTCTCTCTCTCTCTCTCTCTCTCTCTCTCTCTCTCTGATAACAACAATTCTTGGGGGTTGGAGATTTGGCTCAGTGGTTCAGAGCACTGACTGCTCTTGCAGAGGACCAGGGTTTGGTTCCCAGCATCCACATGGCAGCTAACAACCATCTATAACTCCAGTTCAAGGGGATCTGGTATCTGTGGGCATTGCATGACACAAGTACATTTACCTACATGCAGGCAAAACACTCACACACATAAAATAAAAAAATATTAAAAGAAACAGTTCTGACTGGAACCTCAGTGACATTTTGATTTGCATTTCCTTGATGGTTAAAAATATTGGATTTTTTGTGTGTTTATTGGCCATTTTTTACTTCTTTTGAGAACTGACAGTTCAATTCAGTTGCTCATTTATAGACCAGATTAATCTTTTGGTGTTTAATATTTTGAGGGTTTTAAAAATATTTTATTTTTATGTATATGTATGTGTTGCCTGCATGTGGTGAGTGCACCTTTTTATATTCTGTAATGCAGTCCTTATTGATGAATAGTTGTCAAAAGATCTTTCTCCCTCTCTGTGGCTGGCTTTCCACTGTTTCTTTTACTGTGCAGATTTTTAATCTGATAGAATTTCATTTATACACTCTTGCTTTTATTTTCTGAGCTACTGGAGTCCATTCCAGAAAATCTGTGCCTGTATCTTGAAATGTTTTCTTTTTTTAAATTTTTTTTTCTTCTAGTAGCTTCAAAGTTTCAGGTCTTACCTTGAGGTCTTATTCTGAGTTGATTTTTATGCAGAGTTAGATTCCCAGCACCCATATGGCAGCTAACAACTGTCCAACTGTCCATAACTCCAGTTCCAAGGGATCCGACACCCTTTTCTAACCTCTGCGGGTGCACTTGCATACATGCAGGCAATACACTCAGACACATAAAAAGTTTAAAAATAAGAGAGTGGAGTAGACACTCTTGTCTCTTTCCTGATTTTAGAGAAAATGCTCTTAGCATAAAGTTGGCTATCGCTTTGTTATATACTTGTGATGAAGTATGAACCTTCTATTCCTAATTTCTTCAGGGCATTTATCATGAAAAGATTTTGAACACTGTTGAAAGCCTTTTCTGGGCTCTGGAGATAGCTCAATCAGTTAAAGTGTTTTCTGGAAACTGAGTTTGTATCTCCAGCATCCATGTGATTAACGAAAATGTGGTATATTTACACAATGGAGTTCTACTCAGCAGTAAAGAAAAACAAAATAATGAAATTTACAGGTAAATGGATGGAATTAGAAACTGTTATACTAAGTGAAGTAACGCAGACTCAGAAAAACAAAAGATGTATGTTCTCCCTCATTTGTGGACCCTAGCACTAAATCCTTATAGTAGATGGAATCCCACTAAAATGAGCCAACAGCCCATGGAAAACATGATGCAGAGACCCAAAAGTTCAATGCCTTGCCACAGGAGGAGGAGGATCATCCCACACCCACCACCCCCTTCAAGGCTCAGGGACTTCTGTGGAAGAGGTTGGCGGAAAGAATCTAAGAGCCTGAGGAAGGGGTGGTGTGTTACCTGGAAGTGCCCTCCAACCACTGTGCTGGCAAGCTATAGTCACACCTCCTTCCCACGCTCGCCATTGAGGGAGGAGTCAGTTACCCCTCCCATCCAATCGGTCGGCCTTAGCTGCATGTAGGGGAAGGCTAAGGATATATAAGCCGAGAAGGCCATAAAGCACCTCTCTTGCCATTTTGTGCGGCTGTTGGGAAGTCACAGGATTTATATTTGAGTGTGGACTTTCCAGCACAGCTGTAAATGGGAGGGGGGGAGACACCTAATCTTCTGTAAATAAACCCCTACCCTATGTTCTGTTAACAAGCCCAATGAACTAGTTAGGATTTTCAAGAAAACAAAAAGAAAGCTACAATAACAAAACTAATGGAAAAGTATAATGGTCAAAGAATTCAAAAAAAAAAAGAGAGAGAAATGTGATACTTTGTGTGTGTGTGTGTGTGTATGTGTGTGTGTATGTGTGTGTATGTGTGTGTATAGTTTTATTCAGTCATAATGAAATTATATTGTTAGCAGAAAAATGGATAGAACTGCAGATCATTATACTAAGTAAAATAAGCTAGTCCCATAAGACAAATATTTGCCCTCCTACATGGGATGGGGTAAATATAAAAAGGAAAAGGCACTCAAAGGAAGGAAGGAAGGAAGGAAGGAAGGAAGGAAGGGGAAGGACAGGGAAGGAAGGAGGGAAGGAAGGAAGGAAGGAGGGAAAGAAGGAGGGAGGGAGGGGGAAGAAAACAAAGAGTAACAGGAAGGGTGAATATGGTCAAAGTACATTATACACACATATCAAAATGTCACAAGGAACCATGTACAATAACTATGTGGTAATAAAAAAAAATTTAAAAAAGACGTCCAGCATTACAGTCTGTAGTAAACTGGTCTCACACGTAAGATATACCAACCCAAAGTGAAAGCATGGTGAGAGATCCTGGGAGTTCAGATCCCTAGAATCATGCAAAAGCTTGGCAGGCAGGTATGGTGGCCTACCTGGAATCCTGGCACTTGGGAGCCTGAGGTAGGAGAACCCCAAGCAAGCTGGCTTGCCAGAGTAGGGAATCAGAGAGCTCCAGGCTCCATCAAAGATCCTGCTCAACAAAAGTGGAGAGCGACTGAGGATGACACCTGATTTCAACTTCAGGCCTCCACATGCATGTGCACCTGTGCAGCACACATGCAAACATGCACACCCATAAACATACATGTGACATACACACTCACTCAAAAAAAGGAAAAGAAAGAAATGGGCAAAAGGGAAGGTAAGACAGTATTGGGCAGGTGAATATGCACAGTATACACTGACAGAGATGATGCATGAAAATATCATAATAAAACTCATTTTGTGTGTGTTATGCTAAGAAATTATCTTTAAATGATAAGAAAAAATGGACAAAGGACCTACATAAACGTTTCTCAAAAAAAGACACACAAATGGCAGCAGTTTCACATGTACACATATGCCAAGGTTCTCCACATCTTGAGAAGACACAAATCCAAACCACCATGAGCTAGCATCTCATATCTGTTGGAGTGGCTGTTATCAAAAAGACAAAAGTCATTAGTGTTGACAAGGAGATAAAGGGAACCTTCACATGCTGCTATGGAAATACAAATTAGCACAATTATGATGGGAAATAATTTTATTTAAACTCTCACATGATCCAGAAATCTCACCTTTGGGTATGTATCTAAAGGAATTGACATCAGATTCAAGAAGAGACGCCTGGGCTCCCATGATCACCGAACTATTTGCAATGGCCAAGACATGGAAATAACTAAGTATTCTTCAACAGATGAATGGATAAAGAAAATGTCACACAGAAAGATGGAATATAATAATTATTCAGTCATTTAAAAACATGGAACTATTTCCATTTGTGACCACATGAATAGAGTTCATATCTGAAGTCTAAAATAGCCAAATTTATATTTTAAAAAAGAGTAAAATGGTAGGTTCCAGAGACCAGGAGGCAGGAAAATGGAGAGATATTAGGTAAAGGATACCAAGTTTCTGTAATGTAAGATGGATAAGTTTGGTCAACTTAATGTATGTTGTGGTGATAACAGTTAACAATATTGCATTGTATATTCACAATTTGCCAAGAAAAAATTAAATTTAATCTTGAATTTCTTTGTAACACACAGATAGCTACATGGTGGTCACAGATGTTAATTAGTGTGGTTGTGTGCATACCTCAAATATATAACGTTCATATATCAGTGATACCATACAAACTTGCTTAATAAAAATAGTAGCCCAGATGTTAACAAAGACTTTATTAATGTAAAAGTCTTATACTTTTGCATAATATCACTTGAAGATATATTGTAATAACATTCCAGTCTTGCTATACATAAAGCAACTAGTCAAATAATCTTCCATGGAGTTATATCTATAAGCCAACAAAGGAGATAAAACGTAATCATCTCTTTTATAATGCAGTTTATAATACATTATAAATTTATAATAAACAGGGCTAGAGAGATGGCTCAGTGGTTAAGAGCACTGGATGCTCTTGCAGAGGACCAAGGTTTGGTTCCTGGCACCTATATGGTGGCTAACAACCATCCGTAACCAGTTCCAGGGGGATCCTACACCCTCTTCTGATCTCCATGGGTACTGTATGATATGGGTGCACTTGCATACATGCAGGCAATACATTCATACACATAAATATTTTAAATTCATAATAAATTATAAATCCAATCTCTTCTATAATACAGTTTATAAAGAATCTGGAATATTCTTATAAAGAATATTCTGCTTATAAGGAGGAAAAGGGAGAAAAGGTGAGATGGGATGGATAGAAATGCATCAAATGTGATCACAGCAGTAATCACATTTGACATGAACACTCGAAATATCCAGATTCAGACAGAGATTGAAACAGCTGTTTAGCATAAAGCCCAAATAGATGAGAATGGGAGCATCATAATGAGAGAAGGGTGAACTAGTCACATTGACACGACACAAAGGAGACCAGAGAAAAGAAAATTACCGGGGATTTGAAACAATGATCATCAAGGCCCTAAGAGCCCCACATATTTATGCACCCAATACCAGCACTTTTAAAGTATGTGAAACAAAATCTGACAGGACTATAAGAAGAAAGATCCAGGGCTGGAGTGATAGCTTGGTGGTTAAGAGCACTGACTGCTCTTGCAGAGGATCCAGGTTCAATTCCCAGCACCCACATGGTGGCTACGAACCATCCTTAACTCCAGCTCCGGGGACATCCGGAAGCCCTCTTCTGACCTCTGAGGCATTGCACAACACGGGTGAACTCACATACATGCAGGCAATACACACTCATACACATGAAATAAAAATAATAACTTCTTTTTAAAGAAGAGAGATCCACAACTCTAGCTAGTGCTTTTAGAACCCTCCTCTCAATGGCTGGTGAGCCAAGTATACACCAGGATCTGGGGACATGAGGACACCGCCAGTCAGTGCCTGCACTAGAGAACACACTACCAGGAGAAGCTGTACCCTGCAGACGGCCATATTCCAGGCTACAGAGCTAGCCTCAACAAGTTAAGGAACTGGATTCTCACAAACCACATTCCCTCACCCTGGTATCAACAGAGAAACTAAAGGAAGAATTACTAATGGACAAATCTCTCAACCATCCCCAAATGTTTAGGAACTAAATACTGAACTTCAAAATAACCCATGAAGGGCTGGAGAGATAGCTGAGTAGTTAAGAGCACTGGCTGCTCTTGCAGAGGATTTGGGTTCAATTCCCAGCACCCACATGGTGGCTAAGGACCATCTGTAATTCCAGTTTCCATCTCCATGGGCATTGTATACACATGTTGTTTACACACATTCAGGAAAAGCACTCATACACATTAAAAATAATAACCCATGAGTCAAAGAAATAAGGAAATCTAAAAGCATTTTGAATGGAATGAAAACGATCTATACAAAGGTCTAGGGAGGTGCAGCCAGAGAAGACACCAGGGGGAGATGCAGCAAAGGGGGAAGCACAGGGATGGGCAGCGGGTGCAAGGAGAGTACAGCCAGGGGAAAGAGGGAGGGGCTGCAGCCCAGGGGCCAGAGCAAGCGGTGCTCGAGAGCTGAGAGGGAAAAGAACCTCCAGTCAGTGAACTCAGCTCCAATCTCAAGACAGCAAGTCCGAACATATATTCCAAAGGGCTTAATCGGTGACATAGAAAGTAAAACAGAAGAAATAAAATCAAAAGTTGGTTCTCTGTAATGATCAATAAATCAATAGAGCTGTTCAAGAATAGAGAGAGAAGATACAAGTGACCTGTCCCAATGATGAGAACTGACCTCACTGTAAAGAGAGCTCACTCTATGAAGAGAACAAGGACTCTCAATGGACCTGACAACCTGACGAAATAAACAAAATGCTCATGAGACTTTAGCGTAGCTTTGTTCAAGCTGAGTGTGTCTTTCTGTAAAAGAAGTTGAATTTGTGGCCAAACCCTTTCTGAAAAGTAAATTCCAGGTACAACATCATGATCAAAAGCAACTTGGAAGGAAAAGGTTTTTTTCATCTAACCCTTCCAGGTCCATCAGTGAGGGAAGTCAGGGCAGGACTCGGGCAGGAGCTGAAGCAGAGGCCATGGAGGAATGCTACTTGCTGGCTTGCTTCCTCTGCCTTGCTCAGCTACTTTTCTTATACAGTACAGGCCCGCCTACTTAGGGATGGTGCTGCCCACAGTGGGCTGGCTCCCCTCAACTCAACTAATAGTCAAGAAAATGCCCCTCAGACACGCCCACAAGCCAGTCCAAAAGAGGACATTCCTCAAATGAGGCTCCTTCTTCCAAGTGACTCTACTTTGGGTCAAACTAACCAGCACAGAGGGTGAGGAGAAAGAAGATGGACAGAGAAGCAGGGAGTTGGTGCTCCAAGGTGGGACACTACCTAGAGCACTATGGCCACCCACAGGATCCTTTCCACCTGTTCTCTACAAACCCACAAATGGCCAGCATTCATGAGAGTGTCATGGTGGAGAACAGGACAATACTTACTGTACCTACTGAGCAATGGTCTTGCCTTTCAAATAATTTACTAAGGTAAAAGTCACATTACTTAATAGTTAAAAATTTTAAATTGTATATGTATGAGTGTTTTCCTACATGTAAGCAAATGCATCCATGTCAGGCAATGCCCATGGGGGTGAGAAGAGGGTCATATCCTCTGGAACTGGAGTTACAGACAGCTGTTAGATGTGGGTGTATAGGAGGAAACATATGCCTGGAACTATAAATCTGGCCAAGGACCCAGGGGTGAACTAGTACTATTATTTTGCTAATAGACACAGTATCAAACTGCTCTCTAAATTGGAATCTCTACATCCACAGAGGAGTGCAGCTCTCAGATCTCATTAGAGAAGTTTCTCTGTGCAGTGGATGATGGTTAACACAGAAACTCGCCAAATGGTCAAAGCACAGAGAGTGTCTGTGGAGTGCTCAGCCACAAATGGGACGTCTATACCGCACCTCTCCCCAAGGCTCAGAGACCATCATGAAAGAAAGAACACAGAGACTCTAAGAGCCAGAGACTGGCAAGGACAGGGTGAAACAGTGTCTTCTGGACATGATGTGATCACTGTATTCATAAACTCACAGAAGTTATGGTTGCCTGCACAAGACCTGCAGAAGATCAAGCCAGCCGGGTATGGTGACACTCACCTTAAATCCCAGCACTCAGGAGGCAGGGGCAGTCACATCTCTGTGGATTTGAGGCCAGTCTGGTCTCTATAGCAAATTATAGGCCAGCCAGGGCTACACAGAGACCCTGTCTCAAAAACAACAAGAACAAACCAGTCAACATTCCAATGTGGAAGGAGGAAGGACTCACTAGCCTCCACCCCTAGCTGAGGAGTCATTGGCAGTTGTTGGCTACTGAGGGAGAAAGAGTCAATTTTCTTGAAGGGTGTGACCTCTGGTAAGTCAATCATGCTCCACTGGATGACCCCACACACGAGTATATGGGCAACACAAAACCAAGTCAGCAGGGTATTAAAAAAAAAAAAAGAGCATATAAAGTTGGGAGGGTAGGGAATAGAGGAGTGGATCTGGGAGAGTTGAGGATGAATAGATCTAAGTACATTGTATATATGTATGATATTTTCAAGAAATTAATAAAAAGGAAGGGCGTGGTAGAACATTTCTTTAATCTAGTACTCAGGAGACAGAGATTGAGGCCAGTCTGGTCTACATACCAAGTTCCAGGCTAGCTGGAGCTATAGGAAGACCCTGTCTCAACATAAATTTAAATTTTTTTCACATTTTCATTTATTGTATTTATTTTCCATCATTATGCCACTGTATAGTGTGGCCTTGAACATTTTTGATAACACATTGACAGAAAAATGTTTTAACAGTCAAGAAATGAAAGTATTATACGTTTAAATCAGATATCACTGAATGTATCAATTATATTCAATAAAAATTTAGATGCCAGGTCTATTTTACTTTCAACATTTCTCATATTATTTGATTCATTACTTGAAACAAAGAAAACTTTGAAACGCACACCTTGGAGTGCTAGCCTTTTTTCTTTCCATTTTTTAATTGAATTTCTGCAGCTTTCATACAATATATTTTGATTGTATTTAGATCCCCTCCCCTATCTGCACCTCCCTTACTAGCTCTCCTCCAATTTCACATACTGTTTTACATAGTCTTATTTGTGTCCCCAAATGTCTTTCAGCATGGATCCATCCACTGGAGCCTGGTTAACCTACCAAGAGTCACATCCTTAAAAAAAGACTGACTCTCCCCCAGCCAGCAGCCAGCAGCTTCCAATAGTTCCTTGGGTAGGGTTGGAGTTTTTTACCTACTTCCATATGTCTATACTGAAAGAAAACATGGTCAGAAGCCACTTCAGTTCAATCTAATTCTCAGTGTTCTTGTTAACTGCAACTTATTCATGTGTTTACTGATATAATTACTTTTTAAGAACTTCCTGCTATGGAGATGGCCTGTCCTCTGTCTCAGAGCTGACTGCTTGTGTCCCACCAGGATATTTGGCTGGCGTGGGCCATTTTCTTCTTGGTACAACTGCCTAGCTTGGATACAACATCTTTGCTGCACATTTTAAAAGTGGGCCCTTCTAACCAAATAATCTTAACCAGAAACTAAAGTTTAGGTATTTGTATGTCAACAGAAGCTACATTTTGACTCCCCTGACCAAGGTGACATGTTCCCAGGTGTCTTCACCTCCCTGAACCAAGGGCAGCATGGGAAATCACAGCAGGGACAGAAAGACACAAGCTGCTAACCCTTCACCAGGTGCTTTCCTAACTCTGGCGTGTGACACAGAATATTTTTAAATTTTATTTATTATTTTTATGTGTATGTGGGTATTGCCTGTATGTAGGTAAGTGCACCCATGTTGAGTAATGCCTTCAGAGGACAGAAGAGGCTGTTGGATCCCCTGGAACTGGAGTTAAGGATGGTTCGTAGCCACCATGCGGATGCTGGGAATCGAATCCGGGTCCTCCACAAGAGCAGTCAGTGCTCTTAACCACTGAGCCATCTCTTCAGCCCCTACACAGAATACTTTTAAGAATTCCTTATTCTTAGAAATCCTAACTAGATCCACAAACTTAATGCTTAAATAGAAAATGAACATTACTAAGCAAACAAAAGCTCATTGAAACCACTCATTTGATTCTCTTTAATGTGTCTGAGCACACGGAAGTCACGCAAATTTTTTTCCTAAGAAATTTTCAGGGTTTTGAAATTGTTTTCATGTCAATACCACAACTTGTAATAGATAATTGCATTTCTACTTCAAGTCTGCCGCTGGTGAGCATCTGCAAAAGTGTCACCTACTCCCACCTGATGGGGAACATGAAACAGGCAAAGCCCAGAGTTTACTCTGGATTCAACATATTTTCAGTTTATAAGGAATAATGCCATCTCCAATAAACAATCACTGAAAATAGAGAAAAGCAGCATATTAAATTCCGTGTTTCCTTCTGCTGTGTTTCCTATTTCCCCTAGTGACAGACGCTTCAGGCTGATCTCACAGGAGCAAATGAGACCACATTGAGGTCAGATCCCCTGACGAGAGGCCAGGAGAGAGGGAACCTTTTCATGGCTAGGAATTTGGCTTTTAATACATCCTCTCTTCTAGTCTTATAAGCTTTGCAGCTACAACATCAAAATCCTGCTATGCATTGGGATCATATTCATGACAATTCTTCTGTATTTTACCTTCTTAAAATCAAAGACTGAACTCTAAAGGGCTAATAGAGGAATCACAAAATAGCTCTCTAGTTTGCATTTCCCATAATACTAAGATCAGGCTTTATCTTTTAGTCTAGAAATTTGCTTTTTTAATACTGTGGAAAGCCTCCATGAATCTGTTTAACGTATTTACTTCTTTTCATCTATTCAGTGCCACTGGGCATAACATGTACTGCAGTACGTGCAGGGGTCTTGCCCAGCGCCCCGTGACTCACTGTACCCAGAGCACTCTGCTAATCCTGTTTGGACAGCTGGGTCCAAGAGCTTCTCAGCTGCATTGTAATTGTTCCATCTTTCATTTGCTTCCCTTTTTATTTATCTCTATGGCAAACTACTCAGGAATTTAATTTGTCAGTCTTCAAAAAGCAAATTTTGCCATTAATTTATTTTCTTTGTATTAAAATTCTACTCAGCATGCAATTCTCTCCCATAAAAAATCAAAATACATTAATGACTACCAATTAACCTTAAACAACAAAGCACAAGAAGTTTTGTAGATGTTTAAAACGGAAAGGTGGTTGATCGCTATCATCTGATGGGCTGTCCAAGCAGATGTAGCATTTAGCTTCAAATCATGGTACTAATGTGCTTGTTTTTAACATTTTCAAGATTAGCATACCGTAAGCAGATGCCAAAACAGTTAAGAAGGCCTGTAAATCAGGCACAAAGAAACGTGACCACTAAATGAATGAGTTTGGGACCGGCCTTGTGCAACAGAGGCCTCTTTATACTCACACTTCAATTTTGCTTTCTATTAAAACACGGAAGACTGTAAAAATAGTGAAAACTACGATGCTCCACGTTCTGACTCAGCCTGCGACACTGGCATGGCAATTGCCTTAAGTCAACAACGGAGGCAGCATTTGAGCTCAGCAACCCCAGGCCTAAGACGGCTGTTAACCAAGGGGCTAGGGTTCACATTCTAATTTCTAATAATCACTTTCTCATCATTAATTTCTAAATTTAAGACATAAATCTACAGAATTAGATAAAACTGCCTAACATGGGCTTTTGTCTGAAATAATATTTAGTCAAGAACTGAACATACAGTCAAAAACCGTACTTTATAAGGAGGGCCAAATGAAAACTTCCTCAATTATTTCAGTGACAAAGCAGAACTCTATTTTACCTTTAAAAGATAGTCAAAACCATCTATATACTGACGAGGTAAGAAAAGGCTATGACTGACAGACAAGCAGATACCAAAGGACTGAAAGGTGTCCTCTGAATTGGTGTGTGCTCCCAAGGATTGCACAGCATCACGCTCAACTCTATTTTCATAGACACAAAGCAGCTGAGAATGAGTTTATAAATTTCTACTTTTTTAAAGTATACATGAAATGTGTTTCAAAAAGTATTTCATATATGAAAATTGGTTTAATATTTTCCACACATTAAAATGTTTTTAAAAGTCATTGCTTCCTCACTAGATAATTCAAAAGCCCAGCTTGTGAATGTGGTAAGGAAAAAAAAAAAGCCTATTGTCTGGGGAAGGAATTTTTTAAGTGCTTAAAAACATAAATGGTCTTTGTTTGAGAAAAGCACTTGTTTTGGTATCCTATACACAAATGAAGTAGAGAATTAAAGGAATAGAATAATGTGAGAAGCATTATATTTTAAAGGTGATGTTTTGAAAGAATTTACAAAGTAAAAGTTAAAGAGGTTTAGCAAAGGATCTTTAAAAGATAGGTATTTTCTATGAACACTTCTCAGTTAAACTTACCTAGAGTTCTGGACATTACAGGCAGAGCAGAACTCAAGACTAAGATTGACACACAGTTTCCAATGATCTGTGAAGAGAGACAGAAAGCATGGCAAGCAATTAAACAGTGGGATGGCAAAGAACCTACTAACATTCTGGGAAGTTACTATGTAGGGCAAACACCCAGTGTACTTTGCCAACTTCCTAGGGATAATGACTAGTTAAAGTAGAATTTTAAAATAATAAGCCTTTCTATTTACAGTTGTATCTGTTGGGCTGGAGGGACAGTTCAGCCATTAAAGGTTCAGGCTAACAATCATAAGTTATATCTATGAATTCCACAAAACACATATAGTATTAGTGCAAATAAAGTCACAGAACAATTAAAAGCATTTTATATTATTGATGTAGTTGTTAATTTCAAAAGTTTTACCTGTGAAGCAAACTAATGCCTTTAAAATTCTGACTAAATGTTAAAGCCAGACTGCTGTCACATTCCTATACAGTACCTACTGCTGACATATTGTCACGTTCCTATACAGTACCTACTGCTGACATATTGTCACGTTCCTATACAGTACCTACTGCTGACATATTGTCACATCCCCAAACAGTACCTACTTCTAGCATTGTAAAATTTGACTTAAACATTTTAAACACCAGAAACCCACACATATAAACACTAGTGACTTATTTTTAATATATTCTAGACTCATTCTTTCACAAAACTGAGTAATACTTACAACCACCTAAACTAGGTATTGGTAGCCTCAACTGCTTATTGACTTTAAAGAATCTGTAGGGGCTGGAGAGATGGTTCAGCAGTTAAGAGCACTGACTGCTCTTGCAGAGGACCCGGGTTCAATTTCCAGCACCCACATGATGGCTACAAACTGTCCTTAACTCCAGTTCCAGGGGAATCCAAAGCCCTCTTCTGACCTCCACGGCATTGCACGACACGGTGCACTCACATATTTTCAGGCAATGCACTCATATACATAAAATTGAAAAAAAAAAGAATCTGTAGCATTATACACTGCAGACATAAATACTATTATGTGTATATATAATTTCTCCCCTTTAAGTTGGCTATAAATACAAGCTAATAAAGACAGGCCGGCAGCTCCTATTAGCCATCCTTAGGCAGCCTGTGGGAATATCTTACAGAGATGTGGTTACTATATAAGCTAACAGCCTTCATCGTTCTAGAGCCAAGGACATGTTGTAGAAAGTCAAATTAGCCTAAGACTACACCCTGCTTCTGAATAGCGCTCTTCCGTCTTACTTTAATTATTCAGATTTGAAATACTTTGTCTCTACTACTTGTAGCAACTAAATTCTTCAAATTTCAAACAAGCTCCCTGAAGTACAGTTAGCACAATCCAAGTTACTCATTAGCAATGTGTTTTCTTTAGAGGAAAAAAAAAAAAAGAGTCCTTTCAGGAGACTTCCACAGCAAGTTTACCAAGCTCTGCAGTTCTATGCATTCACAAGTGAATGGATGCTGTCCAAATTAAACAGAGCACATCCTTTCCCACTCACTCAGCATTCTGAAATCTTCCTTTGTGTTTATGCAACTTACAAATACCTATCACCCCAGATGAGTCATTCAGGGCTGTTACTAGTGAAAATACTCATTTGTCTTAGAAGGTGAAAGAGAGGCCACCTTCACCTAAGACTTTGCCTTACCTTTGTCATGGTTGTGTCATCCTTCTTAGGGGTAAAATTTCCAAAAAGTCTGAGGCTATAGAAACCAACCACGGAAGACACCATGAGATAGCTGTGAGAGTCAAGGAAAGCTCCACCGGAGAGTTCTCGGCAACTCCCAAAGTCGGGAAGGCCCACAGGAAAACAAGACAAAAAGCACTTAAGGAAGGCTGACTTGTTTCTTCTTCTAGACAAGTGTCTTAGTAAATTACCACTGTCCCAGAAACTACACAGAGAACTGGTTAACAGACAGAACATTCAGTTAGAGAAAGGATACAAAATCAGAATGATCTCAAGGGCAGCTCCCACAAATCCGAAGGTGGAGAGAGAGGCATTACCTATCCCCAGCCCCTGCAGGGAAAAGACATTTCTCAGAACTCAGTGACACCACTATACTGGGTTTTTCCAAAATTGCTATTTCATAAAAACAAGATAGCTGTTCAGATTAAGATATTCTGTATAAAATACAACAAAATTTAATTAAAACAAATTTTTAAAAACCAAGGTAGTTGAAATTAAGAATGCTTAACACCCTTATAACGTGTATCATTCAAAGATCGGTAGCTCGTGGCATTACAGTGACTTCATCTAAAAATTCAGCACCATGTTGACATTTTTTAATTATCTATTTTTATTTTACATGTATGAGTATTTTGCCTGCATGTATGTAAGTGCACCTATGTCATGCAGTGCCTGCAGAAGCCAGAAGAGTGTGTTGGATCCCTTGGAACTGGAGTTATAGATGGTTGTTAGCTGCCATGTAGGAGAATTGAACCCAGGTCCTCTACAAAAGCAGCCAGTGTTCTTAACCTCTGAGCCATCTCTCTAGTTCCCATGTTGACAATTATAGCAAGTACAAAAAAAACCCTGACTTTCCTCAAATAGAGCTTAAGTTACCTGTCAAAGTGATTACTGTTGTTAAATGGAATAATTTGTTATAAAAACATCTTGAATGTTCTTGGGAGATTTATTTACTAGACTAAGATAGTGGTCTATAATAGTAGAGTATAGACCATTGTCATGAAGCAACACACAGCTTACAGAAGTCTGACAAATTTAAGCTATGATTATCAAGAAAGTAATACATGTGTAGCTCCCTTCCTCCAAATGTTCCTCAGGCATGCAGAGGCACAAAAGGTGTGACTGCTAACACATTTTTTTTTAACTTTTTTTTTTTTTTTTTTGTCTTCTTGAAGCAGGGTGTCCCTGTAGCCCCAGCTGTCCTGGAACTCACTATGTAGACCAGGCTGGCCTTGAACTCACAGAGATCTGCCTGCCTCTGCCTCCCAAGTGCTGGGACTACAGGCATGCGCCACCACGCCCAGCTTTAAAACTTTTAAAAGTAATTTTTTAAAAGTAGGGCTAGAGAGATGGCTCAGTGGTTAAGAGCACATACTGTTGTTGCAGAGGACCAAGTTCAATACCTGGCAACCATGCTGGGCAGCTCACAACCACCTGTAGCTCCAGCTCCTGGGAATTTTGGCTTTTGAGGGCACCTGTACTCATGTGCACACATACCAACACACAGACACACACACATATACACATAATAAAAAATTAAAATAAAATCTAAAATTTTTGTAAGTAAAAAGCAATATATAATATTTTCATAAATATTATACCTATCTCAAGACCTACCTTTACCAAGAACTTAAAGATAAAACAGAAAAAGTGCTATTCATACACTAATAGCTGAGGCAAGCATCATTCCCCACTCAAGTAGAAATAGCATTTCCAAAGATTATTACTAAAAATTAAAGGAACTATCTGGATAAAAATTACTATTCCCCTAGTTATCATAAATTACAACAGCAGAGATAAACCAAAGTGTATAGTCAGCCTAATAAAAAACCAAGATAGAAGGCCACACTCCTTAGGCACACATACTAATTTGTGCTTAAAGAGTAAGAGTAGCCATGGAAACTCATAAAAGAGTGAGAGCTGGAACTTGTTAACTTCTGTCACTCATTTGAAGATGACATGGACAAAGCCAACAGAAAGTGACCAGGCTCAGGATGCACCCTTACAGCCTGACACCCTGGGATTTAAGAAAGCCTAGCAAGGTCCCTCTCTGACCTCTCGAACTTCTGAGATAGCCATGAGACCCTTGTTGGAGTGGTGCCCTCTGTAAACCCAGAGGAAGGGGCCTTCTCCCTGTGAAGGCAGGACCAGAAGCAGTGGAGCACATGATCCACTGTGCTCCCAATACAGGAGCAGCGTACCACACCCTCATGATCCAGCCATACCCACCACTATCTACTCTTCAGCAAACAGAAGCTGAGTCTTCATTTCTGAAGGTGGCTGTGTCACATAAATTTACATCAAACAGATTCATCCACTGCTCTCTTACTACTCTGTCTTTTGCTGTCAGGAGCTCCACCATAAATCTCGTCTGGGTGAGGAAAAGCTGCTGCTTTTTTCCCTGCTGCAGCATCACTAACCACATTGCAGTTATGCCTTACTGAAGAAACAGCCTGACTCAGCAGTAGTTTTAAGGCCAAGAATGGACTCTTCTCAGAACATGAGCTCCTTCAGATATCTTGGGTTCTCAGCTAGGCCTCACTCTTTCTTTTATTCAAACAGTATCTCCAGCATGAAGCAGAGAAGTGGAAGCTAGGCTCCATCCTTACCAGAGAATCATGTGCTTTGATCCCTAGGCCTAGAATATCACACCCACAATTATAAACAGACTACTCATTCTCTCTCACTGTTTTCAATGAGAAAAGCACACTGCTTCTAGCACTTTGATATGTTAATCACATACACCCACTATCTTGGGTGGAGGGTAAGGTGAAGTCCTGAGGGATTCAGGTCAGGTGCCCAGGTCACAAGAGGAGCACATGGCTCAGTGAGCTTGTTTACATTATAACTTTTAGCTGCAAGGTTAGGTGAAAGTCTTTAGTCTAAATTATGTCTATATTGTAAACGTCATTCCTACACCTTACAAAGGTGTATTGGCTATGATGGAAAATATTCTGGAATATTCACTATCTCAAGAGACACTACAGCAGGACTAAGAAGGGCTCATTTGTTTACACAAGAATGCAGGAAGCTTGATGCTACAAGTCATTGTACTGTACAGTAAAGGGGGATGACACAAAATGTACTACAGGGCTTGGGATGGACTCTGTTCTGCTATGCTAAAGTTGGGTGAGAGTCAACAGAAGTTACAGGAACAGCCTTCCGGTCTATCTATAAATTTAAGTATAAGCAAAAGACAGAGTCAAGGCTGCAGATGAAGGAGTGTCCATCACTTGAGTGAGAGCTGCTAAGTGAGGCAAGAGTGACAAAAGATGGCACAAGGTCCTAGACAGGCTATTGGCTGGGAAGTCAAGAAAATGGCTGAAGAAATAGGATTTTGAAAAAGCAGTGTATCTTCATCTCAGATCAAAGGGAAGGAATTAAGACAGGTACTGACTTTTTTCTATCAGAGAGGAAGGTAGCATCTGGCTCAGAGAGAGATGTGGCATAGTAAGTCAGGAGAAATTTACAGTCACCACTATGGGAACTAGAAAAGCTGCTGACAGGGAAACACAATCAACTGTCAAACTATCAATCAAATATCACTTTATCTATTCAAAACCTGCCATATCTGGTGGCCCACACCTGTGACCCTAGCACTCAGAGGAGATGGGAACAGAAGTATCAGAAGTTCAAGGCCAGCCTTAGAAGTTTGAGACCAGGCTGGGTTACATAAGACCCTGTTTCATCACATACACACACACACACACACACACACACACACACACGGAGGGGGGAGCCAAAACTATATAGCAACACCTAGAAAAATATGGCAAGTCAAACATAGTGATATACAGTGGCACACACCTGTAATTCCAGCACTCAGGAGGCTGAGGCAGGAGCATTGCAAAATGACAAAGAAGAACATGCCAACTATGAATATTTAATGATAAATACCTTCCTAGGAAAATATATTCTAACAGGCTAATTGATAGCATCTGATAAAATCAACTTCTGGCTGAAACTCACAACCATCCTACTTCAGTCTCCCAGATGCTGGGATTACAGGCACGTACCACCATACTCAACACAACCATCTTTAGATCAGGTAAAAGTTAACTATGAAGACTGCGTCTATGACACTTTTGAAGAGCAGTCCCTTCCACCTTTTCCAGTATGTAACTATCAGTTGGTCTACCTGATGTACTCTTCATATATCACTGTTTTAGATCACACATTTTCTTAAAGAATCACAATACAAAGTTCAGTAAAATCAAGATCAAGTCTGACAACGAAGTCTATAAATAATCCTGATACTTTAACAACAAAAAAAAGGCAGGGCTGGAGAGATGGCTCAGCAGTTAAGAGCACTGGCTGCTCTTACCAAGGATGCGGGTTCAATTCCCAGCACCTACATGGTGGCTCACAACCATCTATAACTCCAGTTCCAGGGGATCTGACACCTTCTTCTAGCCTCTAGGGGCACTGCATGACATGACATGGGTGCACTTACATGGGCTCTGGAAACCAAAGTTTATATATATTCATATATGTGTGTCATATGGGTCTCTCTCATGCACATGCACACACATACACACACACACACACACACACACACACACACGAAAAGTCAGTTTATGAACACTTTATAAAAGCTCTTAATACAGAGAAACTCACAGGGCTTCGAGTATTTACACACAGGAAGATAATGTGTACATTAATGTACATGAAACATCAGATATGCATCTAGAGAGATGTTAGAAAAGCATTTAACTTTACCCTTCTTCCCTTTGGCATTGCTGTCTCATCAACCAGCAGGCAAAGAATGTTGCACGCCACCAAGAGGACTGAGATGGACTGCAACAGAGAGGGAGCTGTCAGTTCTCAGCTGCAAAGACTGCTTTTGCCAATACAAAGAAGGAAAGGAAAAGTAACCACACGTCTTCAGAATGGAGGACAGCAGCCAAGATCAAGCTCAGTACATCATACCAGAAACTCCACGATAAGTTCTGAAGGTTCTGAAAATTCTCATCTCAAAGCTTATGACAGCACGACAGAGATCAATTTACTATGTAGTCTTCTCAACTGGAAGTCCACGACACCACAGACTTAATTAATGTGGGGTCAGCTGTTCCCACACTCTCCTGAGGGAACTCCCATAGCCTTTTTCAGAGTTTGGAGCAGCGTCAGCCATATTGTGTGCTTTCTTGATTTTCTATAAAACAAAAGCCTGGGTTCGGGCTATAGGAGGAAACACCATCCTCAGGACTTTTCTAACTGTCTTTGCTTTCATTTTTGCTCCTGCGTTTTTACAAATCAAGCTACAGATGGATTTTGGTTCTGCTGATAGAAAACCAATTTACTAGAAACTGCTGGGCTGAGGGACATGCTGTGGTAAACAAAAGCCGACAGACGTGAGGTCGGCCAACAGAGCCTTACCGTCTCAATAAGAAGCAGGACCATAACAGCAGGATATACCAAGTTTCTTTCCCACGCTGAAGCCTTTTTTCGCCTCTCTATTCGAAGAAAAACAAAATAAAACAAAAATTTCAGCAATTTTCAAAAATTCTCTCTTGAGTCATATTTTCATCACATTCCATTATATTACAACTAATATGTGTTATTTTTACTTTTGAAAAACACAGTTTTTGGGGGGGGTTGTTTTTTTTTTTTTTGTTTGGTTGGTTTTTTTGGTCTTTTTGAGACAGGGTCTCTCTGTAGCCCCAGCTGTCCTGGAATTCAATGTAGACCAAGCTGGCCTTGAATTCACAGAGATCCGCCTGCCTTTGCCTCCCGAGTGGTGGGATTAAAGGCATGTGCCACCATGCCCGGCCCTGAAAAACACGTTTTAATAGAAATTATTTTAATTTTCCTCTAAAATTATAAGAATCCATTTAACGCCAGCACTCGGGAGGCAGAGGCAGGCAGATCTTTGTGAGTTCAAGGCCAGCGTGGTCTACATAGCAGGCAGCAGGTAGCAGGTCTCAAAAAGACCCCAAAAAATCCATTTAAAATCAGTTTATTATGCTAAATTGATCAATCCTATCAAGCTTAAGTCTAACTTTGGTAAAGACAGTTTTGTTAAGGAAACAGGCTGCTAATAAATAGCTTGCTTTGATAATACACTTGTACATACTGATGTGGACAGGTGTGTGAGTGAGAAATATGAGAAACAACCTCCTCCATGCTTGTGTACCAAGAATGGACACCTTCAGTTTTCCAAGGGCCCAAAGCAAACTTCCACTCTAGCTATAGTAGCCCACCCTATACCAAACCCACCCTCACGCTAAGAACATCCAAGATGAGAAATCAAATTTAATTGACTAGGTTAATTAATTAAACTTAGATCTGTTAGAGAGCAAGAAGACAAGGCAAGCAAGAGGCTGGCTTTCTTTGAAGTGATAGAGGTGAACTTCCTGTAGGTATGGCATGTTCCAATATATGGTTAGTGTGGACTCAGGGGTTGGCAAAATCAAGTAGAAATCAAGAGGCAAAGCCTGGGAGCTGAAAAGATGACTCAGCAGTTAAGAGCACATGCTGCTCTTCCAGAGGACCCAGGTTCTGTTCCCAGCACCCGCACAGGCCAGCTCACAACCATCTTTAATTCCAGTTTCAGGGGTTCCAACACCCACTCCTGGCATCTACTCTCTGTCAGCATCTACTCACATGTGGCACACATACAGGCAAGCAGGTACACATAAACTTAAAAAATTTTTAAAGGCCAAGGCAGCAATACTATAGCAAAACCCTTAGGAAACACAGCAGAGCAAGAGAGATGAACCATGGAGCTTGGGGCTATCACAGCAGTCACAATTTGAGAGGATAGAACCCCAGGGAGAAGGAACAGGCAGAGAAGGGAGCCTGCCATGTAGACCTTCCCTTCAAGGTCCCACTAGTGGAAAGCTGTGAGGAAGAGGAAAGACAGAGCTAAGGAGTCCAGAGCCCCACAGCTGTCAGACCCAACCTAGTTCCCCAAGACGCACTGTCAACACAGCCAGGCTACCAACTAGGACCACTGGAAAGCTACACCCTAGGGTCAGAGGTCAGCCAAATGGTCTACATTAATGTGTGCCCATTTTTTCTTTTTTTGGATTTTTTATGTGTTTGAATGTTTTGCCTACATGTATGTAAGTGCACCTGTATGCAATGCCCTCAGTGGGCAAAAGATGGTGACAGATCCCCAAGGGCTAAAATTATTGATGATTAGCCATCATATGGGATCTGAGCACCAAACTTGGGTTTTCCTCAAGATCAACCAGTGCTTTTAACCACTGAGCGATCTCTCCATCCCCAATATGTGCCTATTCTAACAGCCTAGCCTCCAGTTTCCACAATTATGTAAGAAATGTCTAGCAATCAGTCAAATACCACCAAGAAGCAGACAGACAACAAAAATAGAGCTCAGCTGGTCCATACAAAGGCATCAGAAAGAGGCTTCAACTGAGAAGTCAACATAATGAGCAACAAAACAGCAATTCAGAAGGAAATCTGAACTTACAAAAATAACCAACTGAAAATTCGAGAGCTGAAAAATACTGCCACTAAAATGAAGAATTCAACAGATAGTTTAGTTGACCCTTAGGACACAGCTGGGAGACAGTGAAGTAGAGGACAGACCAAAAGAAAACATGAAGGGCCACAGCATGGAAATAAAAAGGAGGAACTCTGGAAAAGAAACAAAAGAGAATGGGAAGGCCCAATGTATGCTTAAGTGGAGTCTGAAGAAATAAAGGGAAATGGGGCAGATGCAGTATTTGATAAGATGATGAAGTCATTGAGCCACAGCCATAAAGTCGTACAGATTCCCAAGACAGTTAATGATCCAAAAACACATGAAAAAAAGAAAACAAAGCCTACTCAGCACAGTAGAACTGCTAGACACAGACAATATGCATCCAAAACCCAGACGTCCATGAAATGACATCATTATAGTACTAAAAAATACCAAATAGGACTTCTCTATTCTGTTTTTTTTAAAAAGAAAGAAAGAAAGAAAGAAAGAAAGAAAGAAAGAAAGAAAGAAAGAAAAGAAAAGAAAGAAAAGAAAGAAAAGAAAAGAAGAAAGAAAGAAAGAAAGAAAGAAAGAAAGAAAGAAAGAAAGAAAGAAAGAAAGAAAAAAGAAAGAGGCCCTGCAGGGGCAATGAAGATGGTTGAGTTGGTACAGTTCCATCCCCAGCATCCATGCAAAAAGCCAGGAGTGGTGGCTGACATGTGTAATTCTAGCACTGAAGAGGCAGAGACAGGTGAATCCCTGGGTCTGATGGCTAGACAGCCTAGTCAGCGAGTTCCAAGCCACTGAGCAATCTTATCTCAAAAACAGTGTATGGCCCCTGAGGAATGACACTCGAGGCTGACTTCTGGCTTCTATATGTACATGGACATGCACACATGTGCACACACACTCAGCCTACAAACTAGAGGTCAAAGTAAATATACTTTCAGAAAAGCAAAAACTGAAAAAAATCTACTGCACTACCTACACAGAGAAATAGCTGTGGAGGCTTTCCAAGCAAAGCCTCAGTCAGCACTGGACATGGAATAGCAGAGACACTAGTCAGGAACACAGGAATGAGAACACTGGTGAAAGGCCATTTCACATGCACTAAACTGTAAAACTGTAAAACTCTAACACTGTCATGTGTTAGCAAGGCTGTGGAGTGACAACGAATCTGATCATGCCAGGCTGGAAAGTGGGAAAACAGGAACCTGGGGAAAGAGCAGCATGCGTACACAGTGATCCTGAAATCTACTTCCACGTGATGGACAACATACACTACGAGAGACAGGAATGCCACAGCAGCACTACCCCCCAAGAACAAGAGATTGTAAACGTCTAAAACTCTATCAACAGCCCCATGGAAGCAATCACTTTAGGCAATGTCATATTATTTACAAAGATTAAAATGAACAGACATATATGACTTTCACAAAGGAAGAAAAGGAGGGAAGGGAGGGAGGAAGGGAGGGAGAGCGTAAAAGGGAGGGAGGGAAGGAAATACACACACACACACACACACACACACACATACACGCCAATGTTGAAGATACAGACTTCTGGTCATGGAAGTATGATGGCCTTGAGGGAATATGAATGTGAACGTGAATGTGAATATGAGGGAATGTGAAAGCTCATATATTCAGCTCAGACATGAAACAGCCCATGGCTGAACTTGGACATGAAGGAAGGGTGCTTGGCAGTCACAAGGGCCAGGAGCAGAGCTGCCCTAGTAGTGGGACAAGAGCCTGGAGGCAGCACTGTGCTAGTCTAGCCTAACAAAGTTTCGGAGTCAGACACAATGATATCAAGCATTTTCCAACTTAGTTACCTGCAACCCAAAACAAAGTTTCTTCCACATAAGATTTTAAAAACATCAGTGCCCCAAAACATCCTACTTTCCCATCCAAAACTGCCAAGCACGCAAAGAAGGTCAAAAGAAAACCATAATAAGGAAGAGAACCAATCATTTGAAGCTTATCAAGAGCGGACAAAGGTGTGTGAATTAGCAGGCAGAAATATTAAAAGTTCTCTCAAAAGAGCTATGGAGATAGTTCAGTTTGTAAAGTGCTAGCTGCATAGCACGAAAACCTAAGTTTGATTGCCAGAATCCACAGGAGAAAGCCTGGTGTGACGGTACATGCTTGCAATCCCAGTGCTGGGGAGGTAGAAAGAGGATGACCTCTGGGTTTGCTGGCCAGGCAGTCTGAATTCATGAGTTCTAGGCTCAATGAAAAAAAAAAAAAATGCCCTGTCTCGCCGGGCATGGTGGCGCACACCTGTAGTCCCAGCACTCGGGAGGCAGAGGCAGGCAGATCTCTGTGAGTTCAAGGCCAGCCTGGTCTACATAGTGAGTTCCAGGACAGCTGGGGCTACAGGGAGATTCTGTCTCAAAAAGACAAAAACAAAACAAAACAAAAAAAACAACCCTATCTCAAAAACAAGGTTGAGAGGAATCAAGAAAGACACCTGGCATCAGCCTCTGGCATGCACAAACACACGCACACACGCACACACGCACACACAGTGCTCTCATAACTGTGTTTCTCATTTTCACAGAAGCAGAAGAAACAGATTGAACCATGTTATCGGCAGCACAAAGATAACAGACCAGGCCCAGGCAAAACTGAAAACTACAGTATCCAGGACAGAAATACAGTAGTTGGGGTGAGAGACAGATCAGACCTTCAGAAGAAAGGTTGAGACCAGTAAAAGAGAGCAACAGGGACCTTCCAAACCAAACACAGAGAAATGGAGTAAAAGCACACCAGCCTCAAAAATAATTATAAATTCATACATCCAAGAAACTCAATGAACCAAAGTCCAAGACATGTGAAGGAGGCCACATTAAAGCACATTAGAGCCAATTTACACAAATCAAAGGTAAAAGGGAAACTATAAAAGCACATTTAAAAAATCACACTGAAAGAGAAGTTTATTTACAGATTATATGTCAAAAATGATGCAAGGGGCTTAGCGGGTAAGGGTACCTGCTGCCAAGCCTGAAGACCTGAGTTTTATCTCCATGGCTCACATGACAGAAGGAGAGAACCACTCCTACAAGTCATCCTCTGACCTCCACAAGCATGCAATCACACACACACACACACACACACACACACATACACACACACAAATACATTAAAATGTAAGAAATAAATTCAAAGGAAAAATCAATTCAAGTAAAGAGACAGGAAAATAACATCTTTGAAAAGTAACTTTATAGCAAACAAAAAATAATGAATATCTATTTACCCTCTCCCCAAAAGACAACTATTCAATGACTTCGAACACAGAGAAAGTTTCTAACATAAACTAAGCTTTTACAAATTAGCTAATATTTTAGATTGTACTACATTCTTTAATAACTAACCAAGACCAGCAAAGAAAAAAAGCACAGTACCTAATTTTGTCTTAAGACTCTTCACATTTTCAAGTTCTTGTTCCAGTTCCATGATGTTGCACTCCCCTGATGGAGACAGCCCCAGCCCTGTCAAAGCAGAGACAAGCATAAGTGGTACAGCAGAGTCCTTCACACTGCAGAACACCTTGGTACACACGCCAGAGCTGTGAATAAGAACAGATGTTTTGTGAGCCACAGAAAATCCCACTGCTTACAGCATTCAAGCTCTTCCTGACGCAAAACCACATTTCGTAGGAAAATCTCTCTCCTTCCTTGATCTAGTTTCTATTTTTCTTAAGTACACGTGTGTCAGATGCTTAGTATAGTAAGTAAACCCAGAGTCAAGACCTCCTTCTCAGCCCACCTCCCTTCCTACCCTTCCTCATACTTACACTTAGTTTCTGTCACACATGAGGCTTTTCTCCTGCATTTTACACAAATGTGTATCTGCTGTCTGAAACAGCAGAGTGTACACTCCAATCTGTATGTACTACAACTTCTCAGCATTATTCCATTTGAATATTTCCCTCAAATTTTGCCTCTAAGCAATGTTGCAACATCATTAACATGTGCAGATCCAGCTCATTTCTATTGTTTCTGTGACACAGATTCTCAAAATTAAGTCAAATGTATGAGCATTTACAGTTTCAAGAGATATTTAAGGTTATAATGCCCCAAATGTTTTATGTGCTATAATAATTCAAATTTTTGTAATGTTTTATTTCCATAAGTAGCTTTTGAAAGCATTTATTTTCCACCAGGCGTGGTGGTGCACGCCTGTTGTCCCAGCACTTAGGAGGCAAAGGTGGGTGGATCTCTGTGAGTTCAAGGCCAGCCTGGTATACATAGTGAATTCCAGGCCATCTGGGGCTACAGGTAGAAAAGACCAAAAAAAAAAGAAAGCATCTATTTTCCAATATCATATCATCTTAGCATTGGACATGATAACTACTGAATTTTTGCCAAAGAGACAGGGGAAAATGTTTCTTCCATTTTAAGAGGCTGCTTTCTTTTCATCATGAAGATGTATTCCCTGATGAAGGTCTTCCTTGGTATACCACTAAGATTGTTACATTTTTCCTATGATCTATGTTATCAATTCATAATGGCCTCCTGTCTTTAATCTTCTACAACTTCAATTCTGTCTTCTGAACTTTAAGTTCTGCTTCCTTTTTCATTTTACGTATCTTGCTTGTTTATGCATGCATGAGCGAACATGAGGTTTAGCCTCTATCAATTGAGTTCATTGGTGACAAGCAAATGAAATTGATTCCCTAGTTAAGATAGAAAAGCAATTCATGGGCTAGACCAACAGGAACCTCACAGTTAAAAAAGCAGAGAAGCCAGGTAGCTGGGTTCCAGGGTCTTAAGTCCTGTCACCCGTCACCTCAGTCTTGGTGTCAACAGACTCCAGAATGAGAGCTCGGGAGTGCTTCCTTCCTCAGCTAGGAAGGTGAGGACTCTGGCTGGCAGCTCCCCAGGTCGGAGGAAAAGGAAAACTGCAAAGTTTTGGCTTTTCCAGAGAAAGGACAAGCAGGACCTGGAGTAAATGCTGTGTTCAGTAGCCTACCCTGATTGGTTCTCTTCTCTTATAGTCAAATTCATCTATTTACATTCAGTAAATACTGTGCCTGCACTTAAGAGTTTAGTATAAAATCTTTTGCTTTCCATACTGTTTGTCCTAATGTTCAGTGATGCTTCAATTTTCTCTTTATCAAAATAGAGCATGCACACAGCTCAATGTCAAGCACTTGCATGGACTTGTTAGGATGCCTGCTCCCTCCTAACTCCACCTCAAGAGGTGTTCTGCAGGTCCTTCACACCTCATGGTGGTCTGGAGGCAAAAAGAAAGGGGCCAGACAGGAGAGCTTCAAGGGGAGCAGGCAGGGACTTACTTCCTGTAGCAAGGATCCACCTTCTAATGTTTCCAAACTCTCCCAAAATAGCACTTCCAGCTAGAAAGCAAGCCCCCAGCACATGGACCTGTTGTTGAGGACATTTCCTATTCGGATCTTATCACTGCCCCACCACCTACAGTTTCCTGTATGGCTTCTGAGAAGTGTGTAGCAACGCTTATTCCTGTTCCAGGAAGTCTGCCTGTCAGTGCCACTGGAACCTGTGCAGGGTCTCTGCCCCAGTGGTCTTGTTGTGAGTCCATGTCTATGTGTTGAGTTGGCCCAAGGTGAGCACTTTCAATCCCAAAATTCATACAGCAGATCAGAGCACTTTTCCTGACCCTGTTACTTTTTATCCATCATATTTTCTCTCTTATCCCTAGTAGGAATTTCTGATTAGCCAGATGTTAGATCTCCTGAAGGGCGTCTCTAGCATAACTCTTTGCTCCTACTCCCCCCCCCCCCTCCTTCGGTCATTCTGACCTATTTTCTTATTTCTAAATTCTAAGAGTCCTTTCCTTCTAATTAGGTGTGCCAGGCTATGAAGCCTTGGCCTTTCTCACAGAAGGACTTCTCCCATGCACCCCACTTTCACATGCTCTTTTCTGCTTGTTCACATGGGAGGCTTTCTTCGGTCACCCAACCCAAAGTCAGACACCCAGAAAATAATCTTGACTCTTCTGTTGAGATGGGCAAGACGGGCGCCTGGAACCTTGGATGGAAGCAAGGCTGGAGAGTAAGGGCATTTCCAACTGTCCCTGTCTTAGCTCGCTCCACATCTGAGAGTGCCACTTTAAAGTATAAATCAAGCTCAGATAACTTAGGAATCAGCCGCAGTGGATCATTAAATTGGCTACTACCAAAATTTTTTTGTCAGCTAAACTCCAACATTTTCTTGGGATTTTTCTCCTTTGAATTTTCCGTCCTCTTAGGATTATGTGTCTCTGAACCTCGATGCTCATCTGCAGAGTGAGGTGTATTAATTAGGATGCTTTCCACTAAACCGAAGGAAATAATCTCATGTAATTGGAAGTCTGGATGCAGAGCAAGCTTCTATGTGGGTTTTCCAGCAGCTCAACAGTGACATCAAGGGACTAAACTGACCTCCCACAACTGGATTAATGTGAAGACCAGGTCCTTTCTCCTCTCAGAAAATGTGTGAATCCTGCTTCTTATAGCTCTTTATTTTTAATTTCCCTTCTTTCCAAAGCTACAAGAATTTCTGTTTATTCTTTCCCCCTGGCTAAGTAGGCACTCCAGTGGTTATGTTTCCATTCGTAAGTCCTCCTGCTGAGACATTATCTTTCCATCATTATAGTATAACACAACCCTGAGTGACTGTGCCAAGGTGAAACTCACAACCATTTCTCACTGCTTCACACACATTCCTCCAATTCCTAATCTTCCTGAAATTAGTTTAAAATATTTTCCTCAAAACTAACACTATATCTTTCCTTCAGTATGGCATTAGACTAGTATCTGGCATGAATTTGATTCTCAATATGTAGGTGTGAAATGAAAAAAAAAAATGAACACTGCCTTTTTGCCATAATAAATCGTCAGCATCTTAGGAGAATATGTGTGTTCTTAGCAGCAGTCCTTATTCCCCCCAACACAATGACACACACTGACTAGTGATCCTTAGGGAAGTTTGAAGCTGATCTCTCTTTCCTACTTAAGTAATTTTTCTATGAAAAGTTAATGCTAAATCACATTGTTTTTGAAAGTCAGAATTCTTACAGGACAAATCCCAATCTTTTAAATTTCCTTTTTAGGGCTGAGAATGTAGAGCATTTGCATAGTATGTGCACAGCCCCGAGTTCCAGCCCCAGTAGCAGTCAGTCAATCAATCAATCAATAGACGGACAGGCAGACAGATACCCTTGTCATAGCCTCATCTAGGACTCTCTGGACTGTAAATTTGCATTCAAGTCTTCAGCTCAATGAAATTTTCTTCTATTATTTACTTATCTTTTTCTACTTAGTCCATGTTTATTATCTCATTAGTGATTCCCTTCTCCTTAGACTCTGGTCTGTGGTACACAAGAGTTTCCCTGTTAGAATTTACCAGGTGATTAATTTTTCAGAACTATATTAGTTTTCTATTTGTGCCAGAACAAAGTATCATAAAGTTTAAGGCCCCAAATAGCATTAATTTCCTGTCTTACAATTCTTGAAGTCTGAAGTGCTACTATCGCGATACCAGCAGGACTCTGTTCCCTTGGGACACTCTAGGGGCGAATCCTTCCCTTCTCTTTTTCCAGCTCTGGAGGCCACTACACTCCCTGGCTATCATCCTTCCTCAAGACACTCCTACTTATTCCATTGTGCATCCATGCTCTGACCCTCCTCTCCCTCAGTCTTGCACTGAGCCCACTAACTAATCATAACTGCAAAGTAAAGTCACATGTCCATAGGCTCTAGGATTTGGACTAGACATCTTTGGGGACCATTATTCTGTCTACTACAAGAAATATATCTTCTCTTTATCCATTGAGCTTTTAATTATTTTTTAAGTTCTAGGCAGGTTTTCTTCCTACTGAAATCTATCTTTGTGGCCCTTTTTGCTACTTTTGGAGGTTGGTACAGATTCTTGCTTTTCTCCTCTTGACTGTTCAGCAGCACTCACTCCCTAGATAACTCTCCTCTTCACTGGATCCTAAACAAGAAGGCCTCCCCCCTCTACCTTCCCTATTGCTTCCTTACCTCATTAGGTCTGATTATCTTCAAACAGCTGGAGGTTTAGTGACTCCTGATCTTGGAGACCAAAGACCAAGTGTCCCGAAGAACTGAATCAGAAGGAAGACGGCTAACTGGATCTGAGCAGGGCAGTGAGCATTCTCAAAGTGAAGGCAGAAAGGAGGACCTGGCCCAGCAATTCTCACTGTGGAGATTCAAAGGCCTCCTTCTCTAAGCCCCACAAGGGAACCACTGGGGAGTCCCCTGTATGTCTCCCCTCTCATTTCTGCCCATCACTAAAGAGACAAAAATCCACTGCCACCTATTTGGAGAATGTGAGGTCTCAAATGCACTGAAATGGTCCATGGTGTCTCTAAAGCACCTTAGCTTAATGATTTTAACTCATTAATATCCAGCTTAAAACTTTATGGGAGTTAGGGTAAATATAGTACAGAGATCTTGAGCACTGTAACCCAAAGCTACTGAAGTTGACTACACACTTAATTTTGAGTTTCTGGCAACCAAAGCAAAAAGGAAGCAATTAAGTTACAGAGTCAGCAGACATCTCAGCAAGACAGGAGGCTCACAGAGGACAGTGCGGCACTTGACATTGCCAAATGTCCTTGAATCAAAGCTTAATATACAATAGTGATAAGTATATTTTACTTTGTACCTTAATTCTCTATAAATTCATTATTACACATATGTAATAAATACTCATTTACCTTCTATATTCCATTAATTAGATATAGAATTTCAAACTGCATTGCATTCCCTACACTTACAAAGAAATGTTATTCCAGTACTCAGTTTGATGTTAGGAAAAAGAACCTGATGAATACTCTGAGTTTTGAATGAGAATGTCTACCAGAATATAAAGTACTCCTGGGATCAATGTGAAATTAAGTGAAAAAACGTGCGTGCTGCCTGTGTGTGTCTACAAAGCTCAGTACAAATGTCTAGACCACTGCAGGCATGCCTCTTCAAAGAAAAATAGCTAAAGTGACATTTCTGAAATGCTGTGCTTTTATTTCAGGTGACCCAACTCCAAGGGGTACAAGCAACTGGAAAATGCCGCCTTTCACATAAAAAGCAAGAACACATTCCTACTGTCCTCAGACAAGTCACCTGAAATGATGGTACTCCTAGACATCCCTTCCTTCATTACATGCTAACATATTTGTGCCTATGGAAAAGTAAGCTTGATAGGCAGAATCTTTCATTATATATAACCAAAAGCACTGATGGCTACTATGGGGAATTATGACACACTGTAAACAAATACTGGGACATCATGTGAATTGAGTTGCACCAGAAATGAAAATATCCTTAAAACTGTATTATCATTACTTTATTTCAAAATGAATCTAAAATATTCAATGTCAGCATTGTCTAGTCAATAAATCAAATTGGTAGACAAAACCTGTTTGGACAAGTCATGAAAAATAAAAAGGGATTCTCCAAGAAAACCACAAAGCAGCTCATTTAAGGTCAATTTAATGGTATTATTCTGTTTTTCTTCCAGTCCCGACATAAGATTTCACTACCTCAAAGGAAATTGTAAGAGTATCTATTTGCATTTGCCCCAGGTGATTGGCAGTTCAACACCAATTAGTTCGAAATTACACTGTTACTAGCATGCAATAAAAACAACACCTTTCATCTTTCTTACACAGGTAAGAATACCTTCAGAGCCAATAACTTTGATCAAATAAGTATTCTTGATCCTGCCCCACCCGTCTCTTTGGATTCAGGAAAACTAACAGCTGAAGGCAACTTTTCCCAGCTTTATTCTTAAGCTCAAAAACTGGTGTGGTATTGAAAATATTTTGCTCCCAAGATAACAGAATTTCCCAAAGTCCAACATTTCTTCAGTAACTAAGCTGTCCTTATACCTTTTCTAACACATAATACAGACTCACTACATAAGACAGCTTAATACATTCAAGGGCAGACACTAATTATTTAAAATATACAATGCATTTTAAGCAAATATACATTTCAAATTAGTCATGAATACAATTCAAATAACTTAATGCAGTAAAATTATTTCCATAAACAATTCTGAGTCTTCAATAACTCAGGGTGCTAAACTTAATCTCGTGAATATTATTTGGAAGTAGAGATCTCCAGTGTAAGAAGCTTCTCTTTAGATTTATCTTTTTATTTAGCATATGACCAAAAGGGCTTTGGTTAGAAAAATGTGACCCAAGTAACTACAAAATTTTAATTGCTTACAACTTTAAACTTTAGTGACCATTCTCTCCAAGAATGGGAGATTTTTCAAGTACTGACAGTGATGGTTCAAGCCCAGAAGTTCTAACAGTTCACAGAGTGAAAGGACTGTCCTTGAGCAGGTACACTGCACCGTGCTCCACAAACCCGATGTTTAAGGACAGAGCAGAAGGCATGGGGGAGCTGAAGGTGTTCAAGCCTCCAGGCGGTCTGCTGTCTGTGCACTTACAGGGAGTCTGTCTGTGTGCAGAGGAGACAGCGCAGACCCCACATGCTCTATTTCATGCCCATTCTACTCGCAATTCTAGTATCCGCCAGCACTATAGTTTCTATCGACTTCTGGTGCACCTGACCATGGGCCTGGTGTCATGGAACTTCTGACACCCAGTGAAACTGCACAAATACAAACATACTTTCTCTATTAATGACTGCAAGCAAGAGTGAAAACACTGAACAATCAGCTTTAGGAATATTATGCAATGGTAGGTGCCAACAGAATAATGGTTTGTCCCTTTTCTACTTCAAATACAAACACTGTAGATCTTAACCTAGATGAGATGTTAAGATCACCCTTTCCTTTTCATACTGTCTGTCTGATGCTACCATTAGGAAGACCACTGTCCACACAGTCTGTGGTTGAAAAGGGAGCCAACACAAAGGAAATTCACCTCCTGGCAAATAAATGTAAATCACTGTATAATGCACCTTCTTTCTGTAGTTTCTTAGAGAATGCTGGAGTCACAGTGTTCTGGTCTGTTATTCCAAAGCAATCCCTCCTACTGATCCTACAATTTGCACTGCTCACAGTCACCTCATTTCACCTTACAGCAAGCAATTTTTGGGGCCACATTTTGTTGCCATGAAAGTGACTAAAGGGCCCAAGAAGCTAAACAAATTATAGCATCGATTGCTGTTTCATCCCATGTACACAAATGCTCTTTGCAGGTATTTGATCAGTTCCAGGCTGTCTGACTCTGCCCAGACATTTATGTTCCGTGTAGGTGTGTGTGTGTGTGTGTGTGTGTGTGTGTGTGTGTGTGTGTGTCTGTGACAGTCATCCCTGTATATAGTCTACTATAACATTCTTCATACAGTATCCCTATTTAAAGAAGGCATTCTTTTTTCAATGATTAGATGTTCATATGTATGGTGTTCTACATATGTCTAGCATTCTTAGTGTGTAGAATGATTCTGATTGCTCATATTCTATGGCCACAACGGCAGGGACCCCATCTCACTCCCACCACACACCAGTCTGAATGATCACTGGTAGGACCTGGAGGAGCTGCCTAGAGAAAACCAAGATGAAAGCTTGTGAGTTTGTCAATGAACAACGTCAGGTAAGCACAACCCAACCGCCCGTGGTCCTGCCAGTGGCACTGGAAAATGCCTGATAGGAAGCATTATGGCAAAGCAGTCACAGATACATCCTGAGCTTTGGTATCGTCACAAGACCCTGAAACTCAACTCAGTTGTCAGTAGAAGGTTCAAGGAGTGCCAAATTGGCTGAGAGGCCACCACACTCCAGGAAGAGGCCACACAGACACAGCTTAGGGCTTTCAGTCCCTTTGTTTTTTTTCAGTGTCCAAAAGTATTAAAACCTGGCACTAGGCAAAATTGCTATTTCTTCTGCACTCTAAAAGTAGACAGTTAATGTGAGTTTCAATGAGAAGGGCTCTTTTGTTTTTTTAAAGAATAAAGGGGCTGGAGCTACAGCTCAGGGGCAGAATATTTCCTAGCATATTAAAGGAAAGGTCCAGTGTTCAGTCCCCAGGGCCACAAAAAAAAAAAAAAAAAAATCAACCAGGAAAGTAATTGCTACCTAAAAAATGATATGCAAACTTTTATCATGAAGATGAAAATAGTATCTAACAAAATTGAATTATTAAGTTCAAAGACTAATATTTTTAAATAAATTACATTAAAAGAACTGTGAAGGTTTTGAACTTAAACAACAAAAAATAATTTCTATTCATTATGGAACTTCTAAAGTTACCCAGTATACCCATCGGCTATACACATACGAAAGCTAATTATTTCAATTAATGCTGTTGCATTACTTAAACATTTAAACATGCTAATGATATATGTATCTTCTTAACACCTGGGAAGGAATTCTAAAAGATTTTCTACCCAAATGCTGTCATGGACTTTCCATCCAGGGTCCTGGGGGAGAGACCGTTCTGACTGCTCAGACTTGGTGGGCACAACAGCAGGGGCCACCTCATTTCTACATGCCCCAGCCTCAGCTGTCTGCTGCCACCCAGTGTCACCTTCCTACACATGTTCAGAGGGGTCCTCTCACCCAGTTTTACTCATCCTGCCTTCTCCATGCTCTGCCATTTCCCATAACCATTCACAGACACCAGAGACACCCTTGGGACACCCATACTCTACACACCAAGCCTGTGCCTTGCACAGCAGGAAAGAACACTAACAAAGCTCCCTGCCCCATGGCACTCTGTCCAGTGCGGATAGACAGGTCTGCCAGAGAATGGAAGAAATAGAGAAATAAATAAGGTGAGGGGAGCAGTGTACAGCAGAGCTGAGCCAGGGGGGTGTCTACTGATGCTTCCTGGGCTTAGTCAAAGTACGAGAAGTCCTACAAGAAGGGCTTTGATCCAAGACCTAGAAAACAGAAAGAAGAAAGGCAGCAATAGAAATGCCTCCAAGATAGAGCTTACTAGGTTTGCAAAGAGACCACAAAGGATGGTCAAAGGTGAAAAGATCTGACCTACATTTTCAAAGACTTTGACAGGCCAAAGACATACACAGTAGCTAATTAGGAAGCTAATGAAGAAATCTCACCCAAGGGTACCAGGTGCTCACACTAGGGTTGGGACAATGCAGGTGGTGAGACATGGTCAGATTCCGAGGCTATTCTGAGCTGCAGGCCCTCCTGTAAGCTGCACCTCTGAGGACAGCAGGGATGCAATGACATGAGTAGTAAACTAGAGTATGAGGTGGACATTTTCTCTCTCTCTCATGCTCTCGCTTGCTCTCTCTAGCTCTCTCAACTCTTCCTTCTCCCTGACTCTCTTCTCTTCTTCCCTCCATTCCTTCTTTCTTTACCCTCCCTTCTGTTTTGGAAAAAAGTATAGTAAGGACTGGGCATGTAGCTCTGTGGTACAGTGCTTTCCTACTGTACATGAAGCCCTGGGTTTGATCCCTAAAACTTCACAACAAAACTATCGTCTATTCCACGCTGATGGAAATGATGCACCTTCGAGGGCAGGACAGAATGGCTGCAGCTGAGTGCCTGGTGACCAATGAGCACAGACAGGTGCTGGTGCCTGAGCGAGGTGAATCTGAACACACCCGAGCCAGCCACAGGCCCAAGAGAAGAGACGGCACACATCAGGGAACGCCAGACGGCGAGTTAGCAGGAAGGAGACAACAGCCAAAATTCTCCCATGGTTGCTTTTATTTCCTCAAGAAAATAGAAAACAAGGTCAGCAGCTAGGGTGGTGAGGAAGGTCTTAGGAAAGAAGTCTCCAGAAGACTGAAGTAGACTGAAGACACTGGTCATACAGCTGAGGGAAGACCAGCAGCACACTCAAGAGTGAGCACAGAGACCAAAAAGAGCAGCAGGTGGCAAGGCCTGGGCTTCACCAAACAGAGGACAGCCCTGGGACACAGGCAATAGCTGAGGGAGCACTCAGGCAGGTACAGTTCTAACCCCAGCCAGGCAGTGTAGCCTAGGCTAGGAAGCATGAGGATATGGGAGATGAAAGCTACTGGGAGAGAGGCATGCTGGGTCTCTACTGAAGGAAGGACTGTAGGAAATGGAAAATCAGAGGGAAGGAGCTGGAGAAACAAGAGGTGCAGCTGGAGTGGGGACCCCTGGGTGTGAAGTGTGCAAGCACCAGGTCACTGTGGAAGCCAAGGCTGTCCATGAGCAGACAGAGCACCAGAACAGAGGGCCAAGGAGCTTCCCAGAGTGCTGGGAAGGCCATGTGCAAGGACAGCAAAAATCACAGATCAGAGAAAGCCATCAGAAGAGAGTGGTCAGGAACAAGGAGCTACCATGCGCAGGAAAAGCACGAATGGCCCGGCAGCCTGGCAGGACCATATAAGATCCAAGTGTTAGAGAGGGACAGAAAGAAAGACACCTAGCAAACCTCCAGAGGAAAGGATGGAATGTAGGGAAGAGCACAGAAGGGTTGTGGGAGATGCACCACCCACCTCCAGAATAAAGACAAGCTGTGGGGAAACAGAGGTGACAGTGATGGAAACACAGTGCCGCTGGGGAGGGCAGGACGGGAAGAGGTAAGGATATGGGAGTCAGGAGTGGGCTAATTCTCCGTTCTAAAAAACATGCAAAAGTTCCAGGAGCTAGGGGACATGGAAACCCAGTCAGAATGAGGCACCTGGAGATGTAGGGCAGGAGCCCAGATGCTGTAGACTCATCTCCTTCACCTGTCGCAGGCTGAGTACTAAGTACACCCTTCACTCTGGGTCTTTAGGCAGAGTACAGAGGAGACATGTATGAGGGACAGCAGGGGTGGAGTTCTGCCAGGGTCAGCGGGAGTTCGAAGGACTTTACTCCTGCCAAGCTGATGGGGACAAGGAAGGAGCTGCCTCAGTGACGTGAGTGGAGCTCCACAGCGCCCTCCTGTTCACCTAGGTGTTTAGGAGCTAAAGCCCTGTGCGTTCTTATCCTTTATTCCCCTCGTCTTCCACCAACTAGTCTGTCACCTTGAGACAGTCTGAACTCATCTGCACCACATCTGATGCAAAAAAATGGAGGTGAAGGCAGAGCAGGTTGAGGACAGGATGGCTTCCTCAGGGCACATGGTAACAGTGCACAGCTTTGCTTTATTTATTAACACGGCTTATGGAAAACAACATTAACAAAAGTAAAACCACTCAGGAGTTTAACATTACAGCACCATCAGGTGTCAGTGAAGAACACAGAGAAGCCACAGCCAGGCATTCTGTGTTTCCGCTGCACTGGCACACTTAAAGGGGGCAGGAAAATTCAGTGTCAATGACAGAGCTGCCGCAACGTGCAGCACTACCTCCAAGAGAGAACCCAACTGCTAGAGTGAACACAAGCATCTGAAGGTCCCTGTGATGTGCACACACCTGCACGTTTGATGGACCATAAGCAAAGCACCACCCTCAACTCTGTGATAAATCAGCATCATAAGTGTATTTTAAAAATTTGTTACTCTAGGGGCTGGAGAGATGGCTCAGCAGTTAAGAACACTGGCTGTTCTGGCAGAAGACCCAGGTTCGAATCCCAGCACCCACACTGCAGCTAACAACTGTCTGTAACTCCAGTTCTGGGGATCCAACAGCCTTTTCTGTCCTCTGTGGGCATTGCATGACATGGGTGCACTTACCTACCCACAGGCAACATACACATACACATAAATTTTTTTTTTAAAATTGTTACTCTCTTGAAGCTGGATAGTAGGCTCACAGGTTAAAAGCACTGGCCGCTCTTGCTGAGGACCCAGGTTCGATTCCTAGCACCCACGTGGTGGCTACAAGTGTCTGTAACTCCAGTTCCAGGGGATCTAATGCCCTCTTCTGGCCTCTATGGGGCACTGCACACACATGGTGCACTTAATACACATGCAGGCAAAACACTCATACACATAAAATAAAAATAATTTTTTAAAAATCTTAACTCTCATTCTATCTTTCAACAGCAAGAGTAAAAATGCATCTGCTTATAATTTAAAATATAAAACAACAGCTACAACAAACACATTTGACATGAAGCCAGATTAAAAGAAATCCATGAAGACAGCTTGTCTAAGTGCCTGTTTCTATCCCTCCTTAAAAATGGTAAATCATGCCAGGCATGGTGGTGCATACCTTTTCTCCCAGTACTTGGGAGGCAGAGGCAGGCAGATCTCTGTGAGTTCAAGGCCAGCCTGGTCTACATAGTGAATTCCAGGACAGCTGGGGCTACAGGGAGACCCTGTCTCAAAAAGACCGAAAAAAAAAAAAACAAAAAACCAGCAAATCATGAAATGTTCCATCCTTCTCCCCCTCTGCCCACATTAATCAATAAACTCTATAGAGTTTGCAATTCTTAACACACAGTCAAAATGTCAATTTGGCCCTAGAATCATTTATACAGTAAACAATTCTTCTGCCTATTGGATTCCACCTGAAACGGCCTATAGTGGCCAACCACAACAATACATCATTAAGAAGTTTCCCTTTGTTCAACTTGGCTTCACCTTCAGTAAGTTTAGCCTTCTATCAAGTACGTCCCTTTCCATTTCTTTAGCTATAAGGAAGTGGGCAGGTGGAGAAGCCAGGGGAGTGAGAGATTCTGAGGGGCCTTCTGCTTCTGTGGAAAGAGAAGACAAGAATAGGCTTCACTTCTGCTCTGTTTTGGTTAGGCACCCTATCTTACACTTTCTGATCCATACACATACCTCAGAACAAAGTCTTCTTGAACTACAGGAGAGAGTCTGGTATCAATTTGCAGCTTGGGCATGTTTATTGTGGTAGTGTGATTATCAAAAAAAGACACATTTATTACAATATTTGCTACTTTAATAAAATTTCACAAAATGAAACTGTTGACCAAATTTATATTTTGAAGTTGGACCAGAAGACTGAGAAGATGGCTCAGTGGGAAAGGTACTTGCCATGAAGTCCTGAGATCTAAGTTTGGATCCCAAAAGTCATATAAAAGCCCATAATAATTCAGTAATTCTGTGACCCCAGGCAGTCTCTTAGTGGGAGATGGGGGTGGGACAGGAGAACTACAGGAAGCTCAGGGCAGCATGCCTGACACAGGGAGCAATGAGAAAGAGACACTGTCTCCAACAGGTGGAAGGCCAGACTGACACCCAAGGTTGTCTTCTGACTTCTATACTCACACACATGCACACACACAAAATTATTGTTTAAATGTTAAAGGAGTTTTGATAAGTTAGAACAATAAAAGATGGGGGCTGGAGAGATTGCTCAGTGGTTAAGAACACTGACTCTTCTTGCAGAAGACCTGGGTTCAAATCCCAGCACCCACATGGCAGCTAACAACTCTGTAATTCCAGTTCCAGGGAATCCGACAGCCTCTTCTGTTCTCTGCAAGCATTGCACAACAGGGGTGCACTTACCTACATGCAGACAATACATGCATACACATAAAAGTAATAGAATATTTTTTCAAAAAGAGAAAAGGAAAGATGATTATAGTTCCAATCTAAAAGCTTATCTGCATCAAAGCATATAAAGTGATCAATAGGAATTATCTAAAATAGACACAAAATGAATTTTGTGAGCCGTGGACAGAAGTTCTAAATAACACATGAGAGTCAATGGTTTAAATGTACAACTTGTAGTTGAATAAAGTACTACATTTCTTCTGTTTCTCAGCATTTTGTATGGAAACCACTCTCCACTCTGTACCTACTCTTGAATAATGATTCATAAATGTAATCAGGTATTGATACCCTGATCTTGGAGGGGGAGGAGGGTTTGTCAACATTTTTAAATGACTGTATAAGAAAAGAGTACAAGTCAAGTCACTCGGAGAAGTTAAAGGAAGTCTAGCTGAACTACGCCGTCACTCTTTTCTTCACTGGCTCTTCAATGCAGGCCACATTCATCCCTAGTTTAAGCTTCAGACTCTGAGGTTTACCTGGTTAACAGCTGAGACCTAACAGTGCTCTTGAGAGTGGTGTTCTTCCCTACAAGAACGGTGACTCTTCCCTACACTCAGCAGCAGGGAGAAAGCAGGCTCCAGTCACAGAGGCAGTGCAGACCTGCAGCACCTTCACTGCAGTCATCCATGGAGCTGCCGTGGAGTATGCTGGCCTCCAGTGGCCACTGTCTCCAAGAGAGCCAGCCCCGTGGCCTGAGTCCATCTCCCTCAGATTCTCATGAGCACCCATGTCACTTGTAAGCCTCAGAGAGGATTATATGCCCCCCGCCCAACTATCTGCCTGTGCTGAATTAAACCACTTTCTATCCTGATCTAAATAGGAAGCGTGCACCTACCAATTAGTCGTCTCTGGAGTGCTTCTTCTTCTAGGGTGATCATATAAATTTGTTCATCCAGGTCTTCAAGAATCTAAATTTAAAGATAATACTATTCAATAGTGCAACATTATAAATTCATGTGTAAAAATGTTTAGACTCTCTAGTCTCTTATTTTAAGACTATATATTACATTCCCTCAAATAACTAAGGACCCGAAATAAAAATGCCTGATCTATATTATTTATAAAAATTTAAGCCAGGTGTGGTGGCACACATCTTTGGTCCCAGCACTCCAGGGGCAGACAGAAGGAGCTCTGTGAGACAGAGGCCAGCCTGGTCTACATAGCGAGTTCCAAGCAAGATGGGGCTACAGGGCAATCCTGCTACGAAATACACACACACACACACACACACACACACACACACACACACACACACACACACACACACACACACACACATACTCTCTATTTGTATATATATATATGCTTTATTTTTACTACATTTATGGTTTTTATTTTATTTTAGTACTAACATCGCAAAACTTAGTTATCACAAAATCCACATACATTTAAATTGGACACTTTAAGGAACACACTTTGTAGCAGTCTCAGGGGAAAACAAATGCATGAATTTTAAACAGCCAGAGAGCATATCTTTATGCCCATGCTGATATTTTAGAGCAAAAAGGAAGAGATCATTTAGTATAACATTTGTTCTCTGGTTTATTTTTATGTATATGTCTAAATCAAAAACCTATAAACTGCCAAGTATGGTGGTGCACACCTTCACTCCCAGCACTTGAGAGGCAGAGGCAGGCAGGTCTCTGTGAGTTTCAGGCCAGCCATGGCTACATAGTAAGACTCTGTCCTAAAAAAAACTCTAAACTCTATCAGAGGCAGGCAAAGTATCCCACTATTATTACACTGACAGAGTGAAAACCCTCCGTGACTACCGGAAGCTGAGGTCAGAACCCTAGAGAAGTGGTTGCTTACATACCACACTCAACAGCATGCCTCACAGCAGTAGGGAATAAACTCAATCACCAATTGTATGGGCTACTGTCTGAACAGCCTTCAAAACAAGTAACACCTCAAACATGCATTCAAATATGGCTTAGTTACCACAACTGGCCTATGAGAAGACTCTGCCTGGCTCTGGGAGAGTATGAAACAAGCACAGCACTGACAGCCACAGTCTCTATCCTTCAAGCCCAAGCTGCTGACTCCAGCCTAGCAGTAAAAGGGAGGGGCTGGTGGAGAACGGCAAAGATGGGGACACTGTATGTGTACTTATCACCTGGCAAGATGCTCTCAAATCATGTGATCTCTATCCAGAAATGTTTGTAAAGCAATTCAATGCTTTCTGGTCCTTCCACAAGTATCTATGGTCCCCTGAAGCCTAGCATTGAGCTAATCACTGGGCAGATATACCACCAGCTCCACCCCTGAAAATCAATAAATAATAATAACAAATCTGTAAGAGAGAGCAGATAACAGTGACACAGAAAGATCATCATAGGAAGGACAGGAAGGGGAGACCTTTCCAGAGCTCCTACCAAGGTTGAGAAGCAGCACATGCTACAAAGTGTTGATGGGGGGTGGTCAATGACAGAGGTGGAATGCAGGTGGGGATGGACCCAAGTAGGTTATCCACAAGGGGCTGGAGACCGTACCTCTGCGGTCTATGATAACATGGGAGTGACCCAAGATGGCTACTAGGTGAGAGTGGCAGGGACAGAGCTTGCCTCTCCATCAGTGTTCCTCATCACTTTCTGCCGTTTTAATTAGAGCATGCTTCCCTATCCTGAGGTCTAACACACAAGAATTCTCACCTCACAGTATCAATTATGGGCAACTGTGGCAGAGCTGGAGTGACAACATGAGAACTGCAGGTGTGTGCCACGTGCCTCTGGGCAGCCAGGCAGCCCAGCATCCTCAGCATTGCATACTCCAGACGCACAGGCTTCACAGGGAAACATATGATGCCTGGGGGCCATGGAGGACTAGGCAGCCTAGGCTCCAGACATGGACTTGTCCTCACACAGCTCTGTAATCAGCTACGAGGTCTCCCTGACTTGGAATGAATTCAGCCACAAAAATGAGACCACCACTATCCAACCCATAGCCAGTCATCAGGGTGAAATGACACTGTGTGTCACATATAGTGCTGATACCAGCATGGGGCACATGTGTAATTACTCAGTAAGTGGTGGGAATAAGACACAAGTCTGGGAGAAAGATCAGCATAGGGAGAGGAGAAAAAGTATGCTGCCTTTAAAATGTAGAGTTCGCAACTGCAGTTTTCAGCAGCACTGAAACAGACTGCAAAGTGTCTCCTTGTCTTCTCATTGGCATCTGCTACAAGTGGCAGAGAATGTCCAGAAGACAGGCAGGGCAGTACCAAACTTCAGACTCAGGAGTGGGAACTGAACACTTGTCTACAGGAAGTAGAAATGAAAAAGAAAGAACATCCGTCACTTGCTTTCTGCATTTGTGTTACTTCACTTAGTATAACCCTCTCTAGCTCCATCCGTTTACCTGCAAATTTCATAATTTCATCTTTTCTTACTGCTGAGTGATCAGAACTCCACTGAGTAGATGTACCACATTTTCATTAAACATTGGTCAGTTGAGGGACACTTAGGTTGTTTCCATTTCTTAGCTATTGTGAAGAGAGCAGCAACAAACACGGACGTTCAGGTATCTCCACAGTAGGATGAGTCCTTTGGGTCTATGCCAAGGAGTGGTATCACTAGATCGTACGGTAGGTTCGTTTTTAGTTTTCTGAGGGTTCGCCACACTGCTTTCCATAGTGATCGCATTCCCACCAGCAGTGAATGAGCGTTCCTCTTTCCCCACACCCTCTCCAGCCTTCGGAGTCTCTTGTTCTCTTGATCTTTGCCAGTCTGACTGGGGTGAGATGGAACCTTACAGTGGTTTTGATCTGCATTTCTCTAATTACTGGGGATGTTGAGCACTTAGTGCTTGTTAGCCACTTTTATTTCGAGAACCCTCTGTTTAGGTGTATCACCCATCTTTTTATTGGGTTGCTTTCTTTTATCTTTCTTTTTTGAGTTCTTTGTATATTCTGGATCTTAATCCTCTGTCAGATGTGTACTGGTACAGATTTTCTCCCACTCAGTGGGTTTCCTCTTCCCTTCCTTAGTTGTTTCTCTTGATGTACAGAAACTTTGCAATTTAATGAGGTCCCACCTACTGATTGTTGACCTTAGTGCCTGAGCAGCTGGTGTCTGATTTAGAAAGTCCTTTCCTACGCTTACAACTTGGAGGGTGCTATGTTTTCTACTAGCACTTTCCTAGTTTCAGGTTTCATGTTGAGGTCTTTGATCTATCTGGACTTGACTTTTGTACAGGGTGAAAGATAAGGGTCAAGTTTCATTTTTCTGCAGGTGGAGATGCAGTTTTGCCAGCACCACGTGTTGAAGATGCTGTCTTTCCTCCACTGTGTGTTCTTAGCACCTTTGTCAAATATCAGGTGGCTGAAATTATATGAACTCATGTTTTGGTCTTCTATTGTGTTCCATTGATCTATGTGTCTATTTTTGTGCCAGTACCAGGCTATTTTTATGACTACAGCTCTGCAATATAATCTGAGGTCTGGTCTGGTGATCCCCCAGCATTATTCTTTTTGCCCAAGATTGTTTTGGCTATCCGGAGTCTTTTGTGATTCCATATGAATTTTAGGATGATTTTGTCAAGCTCTGTGAAGAATGTCATGGGTATTTTGATTGGGATTGCATTGAATCTATAAATTGATTTTGGCAAAATGGTCATTTTCACAATATTGACTCTACCAATCCATGAGCATGGTGGGTCTTTCCATCTCCTAGTGTCTTTCTCTTTCTTTAGAGCTTTGAAATTTTTGTTGTAGAGATCTTTAATGTCTTTCATTAGGTTTATTCCTAAGTACTTTTTAAGGCTACTGAGAATGGGAGGGTTTCCTCAAGTGCTTTTATGGATTGCCTGTTACTGGTATATAGAAAGGCTACTGATTTTTGCAAGTTGATTTTGTATCCTGCCACTATACTGCAAGTATTAATTCTAACAGTTTTCAAGTGGAATATTTGGGATCTCTTATGTAATATATCATCTGCAAACAGGGGTAATTTGACCTCTTCTTTTCCAGTTAGTACTCCTTTAATTTCCTTCTCTTGTCTTATTTATCTTGCAAGAGTTTCAAGCACTATGTTGAAAAGGAGTGGAGACAGTGGACAGCCCCGTCTGCTTCCTGTTTTTAATGGGAATGCTTCCAGTTTTTCTCCATTTAGGATGATGATGGCTGTGGGTTTGTTGTATATAGATTTAATTATGTTGAGGTATAGTCCCTCCAGATCAATTCCTTCTAGGACTTTGAACAATAATGCATGTTGAATTTTGTCAAAAGCCTTTTCTGCATCTACTGAGATGACCATGTAGTTTTTGTCTTTAAGTTCATTTATATGTTTTATTACATTTACTGACTTAACATATGTTATACCATCCCTGCATCTCTGGAATAAAGCCAACTTGATCGTGGTGGATGATCTTCTTGATGCAGTTTGCAAGCATTTCGTTGAGTATCTTTGTATCTATGTTCAATAAGGATATGGATCCACAGCATTCTTTTTTGGTTGTAGCTTTACCTGGTTTTGGTATTAGAGTGACACTGGGTTTATAGAAGGAGTTTGGGAATTCTCCCTCTGTTTCTATCTTTTTTAATAATTTAAACAGTACTGGTTGTAGATTTTCTTTAGAATTCTGCTATGAGACCAAAGGACATTTTGACTTTTAGCCAAGAAACTGGCTACTTTTCTCTGGGGTCTTTTCACACTAACTGCCTAGCCAATTCCTACCTCCTATTCTTATCACACCATCCCCTGAAGAAGTTACCCAAATTGCCAATAGGGAATCAGGATGCAGACCACTCTGGCTTCTTCCATGTTGAACAGGGATGCAGGGTGAGGCAACTGGGGTACCCCTTCAGTGGGTCTACCTAAAAGACTCCCAAATTGCATAACTCTTATCTCTAAGGGAAAAAGAAAGTCCTTGACTGATGAATAGGAGATGTGAAGGAGAAGTAAAGGCAAGAGTAATTAGCATTTCAAGTTCTAGACAAGGAACTAGAAGAAAAGTCCGAACAGGGCAATTTTCAAATGTTCATATAAGAGTCCATTGGAATTTCTTGACAAGGGCTTCCAAAAGCATCCCTCTATTGGGTTCCTCCTCATTTTTCTTTTATCTGCCAAGGCTGGACTCAAGAGAGATGGATTCAGGATTGGCTTTCAGGCATTTTGATAGCTGTTGGAATGGTTAGAATCAGTGTCAGTTCCCTCTCAAAGGCTTCTAGATAGGGGGAGAAAACAAATTCATCCATCATTTTAGAACAATAGCAGGTTGTCTCCCTTAGCTACAGGTGGGCACTACAGTATTGCAGACCCAAGGTTTGAAGACTTACATCTGAGCAGCACTTTCTGATTAGGAACAAAAATCATCAACGAGAAATAATTGTCTAAATAAGTTTTTATATGGACTTAAGCCTAATGTCTGGGAAGTGTAATCCCTTGACCTCTCAAAGAAACACACTGCTGACTTTACTCTTTGGTTATACTTTCCTTTTGGGTGTTTAAGACCATACAGTTGGCCCAAATCAATTTATTTTTACACTTAAGGTCGTTTGAGGATCTGTTCCTCAGGGGTCACATGGGCTTGGGAGGAGCCCCTGGTTCCTTTCTTTTACCAGTTCCATTTATGTGAAGATAAGTTAAAGGCCCTGCTCAACCATGGTTGGCTTCACTTGGAAGCATGGAGGAAGTGATTCCTCTGTGTTGGCCCTCCTCTTTGTAGACTGGACACTGGTTCCAGTCCATCTTGTGGGGTCTCCATGTCCTTCCTGAACAACAGGATAGGTGACTCACCACAGTTACATGACATTTTGAGAGATGTTCCATAACCCTCTGGAACTGAGTAGACCTTGGAGGGTGAGAGGCAAAAACTGTCCTTTAAGTTCCTCTGACCAGATTAGTATAAGACTCAAGGTATGGCTGTTAAACATCCAAAAAGGTTAGTTTCACCAGTCTGGTACTTTTAATTACCATGTGCTATGTAGATAAAGCTTGGGTAAAAAGCCAGATGTTCTCAGATAAACTTTGGCTATATATTTATATAGAGAGATATAGATATAGAAATATATAGTTCCTTAAACTAGTTGACTAAACTATGACCTTAGAAATTTTAAGATTATGTGTATATTATTTTTGTCTCTTCCTTTATATATAACAAACCTACATAGACCTTCATCACTTGCTTAGGCTTTCTCATTTTTTCTGTCTACGTGTCTGCTTTTGTGCCAGTACCATGCTGTTTTTACTACTATGGCTCTGTAGTATACTTTGAGATCTGGTATAGTAATCCCCCCAGTGTTGCTCTTCGTGCTCAGGGTTGCTTTGGCTATCCAGGGTCTTTTGTGTTTCCATATGAATTTAAGGATGGATTTTTCTAATTCTGTGAAATATGTCACAGGGATTTTGATTGGGATTGCACTGAATCCATATATTGCTTTTGGTAGGATGGTCATTTTTAACAATATTAATTCTTCCAATCCATGAACATGGGATGTCCTTCCATCTTCTGATATCTTCCTCAATCTCTAACGATTTAACATTTTCATTGTAGAGCTCTTTGAAGTCTTTCATCAGATTTATTCCAAGATTTTTTAATTTTTTTGCAGCAACTGTGAATGGGAGCACTTCCCTGTATTCTTTCTCCAATTGCTTGTTATTGATATATAACAATATATCAGAAAGGCTACTGATTTTTGTAGATTGATTTTATAACCTGCCACTATACTGAAAGTATTGATCAGTTCTGGGAGTTTTCTGGTGGAACTTTGAAGATCTCTTAAGTATAGTATCATATCATCTGCAAAAAGTGATACTTTGACCTCTTCTTTTCCAATTAGTACTCCTTTAATTTCCTTCTCCTCTCTTATTGCTCTAGCAAGAGTTTCAAGCACTATGTTGAAAAGGAGTGGAGACAGTGGACATCCTTGTCTGGTTCCTGATTTTAATGGGAATGATTCCAGTTTTTCTCCATTTAGAATGATGTTGGCTGTGGGCTTGTTGTATATAGCTTTAATTATGTTGAGGTATGTTCCCTCCAGTCCAATTCCCTCTAGGACTTTGAACATAAATGCATGTTGAATTTTGTGAAAGACCTTCTCTGCATCTATTGAGATGATGATGTAGATTTGTCTTTGAGTCCATTTATATGATTTATGACGTTTATTGAGTTGTGTATACTGAACCATTCCTGCATCTCTGGGATAAAGCCTACTTGATCATGGTGGAATGATCTTTTTGATGTGCATTTGTATGCTGTTTGCAAGTATTTTCTTGAGAATTTTTGCATCTAAGTTCATTAAGGATATGGGTCTATAGTTTCTTGTTTGGTTGTGTCTTTACCTGGTTTGGGTATTAAAGTGATGCTGGCTTCATAGAAGGAATTTGGGAGTTCTCCCTCTGTTTCTATCGTTTTGAATAATTTAACTAGTATTGGTTGGAGGTCTTCTTTAAATGTCTGGCAGAATTTTGCTGTAAATCCATGTGGGCCTGGGTTTTTTTCAGTTAGAAACTTTTTATTACTGTTTCGATTTCCTTAGATGTTATGGGTCTGTTTAAACTGTTGATCTCTTCATGGTTTAACTTTGATGGCTCTCATGATTTTAGACATTCATCCATTTCTTTTAGATTTTCAATTTTAGTAGAGTACAGGTTTTTGGGTTTCGTTTTTTTTGTTTTTGTTTTTGTTTTTCAGTCTTTTTGAGACAGGGTCTCCCTGTAGCCCCAGCTGTCCTGGAACTCACTATGTAGACCAGGCTGGCCTTGAACTCACAGAGATCCCTCTGCCTCTACCTCCTGAGTGCTGGGATTAAAGGCATGCACCACCACGCCTGGTGAGTACAGGTTTTTAAAATATAATGGTCTGGATCCTTTGGGTGTCGTGATGTTTCCCCTTTCACCTCTGATTTTTGTTGATTTGGAGGTGCTCTTTCTTTCTTTTGGTTAACTGGGCTAAGGGTCTGTCTATCTTGTTTAGCTTTTCAAAGAACCAGCTCTTAGATTCATTGATTCTTTGTATTGTTTTCTTTGTTTCTATTTCATTAATTTCTGCTCTGATTTTTGTTATTTCTTCTCTTCTGCTGGGTTTGGGTTTCATTTGTTCTTGCTTTTCCAGTGCCTTGAGTTGTAGTGTCAAAATGTCCTTGGGCCTGTTAGCAACATACTCTGTTCCAAAGGCCAAAAACATCAAAAGTATTTGGGAGCTCTTATCTAATCCTTAAAAGATTTTAGGGTCATCTCCTCAAAGGGGGGAATAATTTTTCCATGTAGCACTGAGAGCTTTAAACTTCCCTCTAGGGACTGCTTTTAAAGTGTCCCAGAGGTTGTGTTGTGTTGTACTGTCCTTTTTGTTGAATTCCAGGAATTCTTTTCTTTCTTTCTTAATTTCTCCTTTGACTCACTCATTGTTTAGGAGTGTGTTGTGTAATCACCATGAGTTCATGTAGTGACTACGGCTCTGTCCAGTGTTGATTTTGAGCTTTATTGCATTGTGGTCCAAAAGAATGCATGGAATTATTTCAATTTTTTTTTTTTGTTGAGGTTTGTTTTGTGGCCCAGTATGTGGTCAATTTTTGAAAAAGTTCCATGGGG
>NW_008350120.1:5569296-5578538 GCF_000622305.1 Nannospalax galili
GATGTCTGTTAGGTCCATTTGATGTATGGTATCATTTAATTCAGACGTCTCTCTGTTTACTCTTTGTCCAGTTGACCTGTCTAATGGAGAGATTGGGGTATTGAAGTCCCCTACTTGTACTAAGTTGGGGTTAATCTGTATCTTAAAGTTCTGTGGTGTTGTTTTTATGAATTTCAGGATGGTAATATATTCTTGGTTAATTGTTCCTTTGATCAGAATGAAGTGACCCTCCTTATTTCTTCTAATTAGTTTTGATTTGAAGTCTATTTTGTCAGATATTAGAATTGCAACCTCTGCTTGTTTCTTAGTACCATTTGCTTGGAATATTCTTTTCCATCCTTTTACCTTAAGGTAGTGCCTGTCCTTGAAGGTGAGATGGGTTTCTTGCAGATAGCAAAGAGGTAGATTTTGTTTCTTAATCCATTCACTTAGTCTGTGTCTTTTGACTGGAGAGTTCTTCAGTACTCATTTAAAGTTATTAATGAAAGATGAGTATTGAATCCTGTCATTTTTATTTCTGTTTACATTCTTGATATGGCTGTACTTTTCCACAGTTATACCTTCATTGAATTTCTTTCTACAACCCCTGGGGTATAGTCATTCCTTTCTCAGCTCTTTGTATTGCTTCCAGAACTCTCTGAAGGGATGGTTCTGTGGATAAGAATTCCTTCAGGCTCTTCTCATATAGAACTGGAAGTATCTTGGTCCAGGCTCTTCTGGCTTTCATAGCTTGCACTGATAAGTCAGCTGTAATCATGATGGGCTGTCCTTTGTATGTGACTTGTTTTTCTTTTGCTGCTTTCAGTATTCTCTCTTTGTTCTGTACATTTAGTGTTCTTATTATGATATGTCATGGGGAGTTTCTATTCTGATCCTATTTGGTGTTCTATGTGCTTCACATATTTGTATGGGGATGTTTTTCCTTAATATCAGGAAATTCTCTTCTATAATCCTGTTTAAGATCTGGTCAATACCATTAACCTGAAATTCTTCTCCTTCCTCTATGCCTATGATACATAGATTTGATCTTTTCATGGTGTCCCACAACTCTTGCATATTCCATTCCTGTGTTTTTTTTTAATTTTCCAGAATCTTTGCTTGAGTGGTCCAATTCTTCAATTTTATCCTCCAGTGTTGATATTCTGTTTTCCATTTCATTCATTCTAGCTGTGCGGTTTTCCCCTATTGTTTCAAGTTTGCTTATTGAGTTTTGCACTTCCTTCTTCATTTCTGCCTGAGTTTTCTTCAATATTTCTATCTCTTTTGGGAATTGATTCATGAGTTTTCCCCTTTCTTTTTTTAGTTTTTTGATTTTTTATTTCATGTGTTCTTTAAATTTGTTGAATTCTTTAGATCATTTTTTTTGATTTTTTTTTTTTTTTGGTCTTTTTGAGACAGGGTCTCCCTGTAGCCCCAGCTGTCCTGGAACTATGTAGACCAGGCTGGCCTTGAACTCACAGAGATCCATCTGCCTCTGCCTCCTGAGTGCTTATGGTTGTTCTTTTAAATTCAGCATCCTGGGTTCTCTCTAGGGGGTTCTCCTTGTAGAACTCTTCTACAGAATTAGTGGAGTTTAGTGGGGACATGGTGTTTTGGCTTTCCATTTTATTATTCTTTCGTTGTGATTTTGGCATGTGGATTTCTTTTGTTGTTTATGACTCTGATATGAAAATTAAGTTGAAGTATGCTTCTGTTTGTATTATCTGGGTGCCTCAGTCCTTTCCTTGTTGGTTATGTAAAGTTGGTTGGTATAGGTTTCAGGTTCTCTCAGGTGTTATTTTGGAGGGAACTGATGACTTCAGATGGGCTATTCAGGAGCACCCACAAACACCCAAGTCAGGTTCTAGTCAGGTACACTCAGGATTCTTTCTAAGGTTTGGACCCCTATTAACAGGAATGCAGAGCAAAATTTGGTAAGTTCCCTAAGGGGGAGGGGCAATTTTGGGACTCAGTTGGTCTGCTGTGTTCTCAGCCCCTATGCCAGAGTAAAGGGAGAACCGGCACTTTCTGGCAGTCTGCTGAGATCACAGCTGCCACACCAATGGAGGTTGGAATCCAAGCCGGCCCTCTCAGGCTATCTGCTAAAATCTCAGCCCTAGCTTACCAAAGCCAGATCTGCCCCTGGGCCTTGGGAGGGGCCTCAGGAAATCCCAGTTAGGGTGTTGGGTACTGTGCAATTATTGGAAGCTTACCACAAGGTGGAGGCAGGATCCGGCACTCTCAGGCAGTCCCCTGCGTTCTCAGCCCCTATACCACAGGGAGGCCAGAACTGGCACTCTCTGGCAGTCTGCTGAAATCATAGCCACTACACAGATGGAGGTTGGAATCCGCCTTCTCAGGCTGTCTACTAGGATCTCAGCCTTAGCCTACTCAGGTTTTCCTTTTTATGTAACTTGTTTTTCTCTAACAGCTTTCAGTACCCTCTCTTTGTTCTGTACATTTAATGTTTTTACTATGATATACTATGGGGACTTTCTGTTGTGATCATGTCTTAATGGTGTTCTCTGTGCTTCTTGAATCTCTGTATCTTTCCTTGATTCAGGGAAGTTTTCATCTATAATCCTGTTGAATGAAGACCTGTTCAATGCCATTGGTTTGAGTTTCTTCTCCTTCCTATATGCCCATAATATGTAGATTTGGTCATTTCATGTTGTCCCACATTTCACAAGTATGTCATTCCTGTGGGTTTTTTTGAATTTTGCATAGTCTTTGCTTAAGGAGTCCAGATCTTCAACTTTATCTTCCAGTCTTGATATTCTGTGTTCCATTTCATTCATTGTGCTTGTGAGACTTTCTCCTGTTGTTTCTAATTGGTTTATTTAATTTTTAGTCCTGTGTTCATTTCCATTTGGGTTTTCTTCACTATTTCTATCTCCTTAGTGAATTTGCTTTTCAAGTTATGAACTGTTTGTCATATTAAGCCACATATTTGTATATTCTTGGGCTTCCATCAAAAGTTTATGCCTTTCCTTTTTGAGTTCTTTGAATTGTTTGTGTTTTCCTGAATTTCTCTGATCATGTTTATGATTGTTCTTTTAAATTCTGAACCCTTGGGTTCTACATGGTGGTTCTCAATGCTGTGCACTTCTGTAGGACCCGTGGATTTGGTTGTGGACATATTTTCCTGGTTTTTCATACTGAATTTTTGCATTGCCATCTGGGCACATGGATGTTCTTTGTCGGTTATGGGTTCAGCAGGAACTTCTACTGTGCTTTTGTTTAATTTTGGTTCTGTTGATATTGTTTATGTAGCATAGTTACTTTTTGTTTAGGTATGGAAGACAAATTGTGGGTATTTCAAGTTATTGCTCAGTAGTAGACTGATCAGAGTCCTGGCTGAGCAGGTGTGTCTGCCTGATCCATATGCTGGGAAGTTGGCGGTGAGGGGACTGCCTGGGGACACAGCCAGGGAAGAAGGCTGGTCTCAGGTGTGCAAAGGCAAGTTGGGGGTAGGGGGCAGTAAGGTCTCTAGGGACATAGACTGAAGAATTGGGTTTGTCTGGGTACAAAGGATCAGGAAGCAGTGGGGGGACCTAAGCCAAGAGAGTAGTCCAGAGGTCTGGGGTGCCAAGAGAAGAAGCAGGCCTGTGCCCAAGGCTAGAAGGAGAACAGGATGTCATGATCAATTTTTAAACAAATAGAATTACTGTTTGATACAAGGTAATGAAAACCTAAAATACTTCTTAACATCTGAAAACTTTGACTTCAAATTCACCGTACAAAGTTTTACCTAAGCGCACAAAGTAGTACTTTTAAAAAGCAAAAACTAATTTGGTTTCCAAACATTTTTTTAAAGTAAAAACTTATCCCAGCACTTGGGAGGCAGAGGCAGGCGGATCTTTGTGAGTTCAAGGCCAGCCTGGTCTATATAGTGAGTTCTAGGACAGCTGGGGCTACAAGGAGACCCTACCTCAAAAAGTCAAAAAAAAAAAAAGTAAAAACTTAGGGGACAGATATGGTGGCTTACACCTTTAATCCTATCACTCAGGAAGCAGAGACAACTGGATCTCTGTGTGATCAAGGTCAACCTGGTCTACATAGCAAATTCCAGGCCAGCAGATGCTACAGTGAGACCTTGTCTCAAAAAAATGAATAAATAAACAAAAACTTGGGCAATAAACCAACAAAAATATTGTCCTTGGTTTTCTAAATCTTGTTACATAATCAAATGTAAACACTTATTTTTTGTTTTGTTTTGAGACAGGGTCTTAACACATAGTTCTGGCTGGCCTGCAACTTACTATAGATAATGCTGGCCATGAATTCACAGAGCTCTGCCCGCCTCTACCTCTTGAGTGCTGGGATTAAAGTGTATGCATGCCACCACACCTAGCAAACACATGAATTTAACAAACTAAATAAAATAAAATACTTACCGCTGGCTTCACCAGCAACTGACCCATCACTGTGAACATTCGGGAAAGGCCGACTGGGGTACACACTGTGGAAATGAGATCACCAGTGAGGACAGTCCTTCAGCTCAGAGAGACAGGCTAGCAGTCCAGAAAATCCAGCTTCAACAGATCATTTTAGGTGCATCCACCAGCTTAGATCTCCTGGTGCTTTGTTGTAGGTTCACATTCACCAAGAAATGAGCGGCAGTGTGGAGAAGGCTGGGCATTATCACACTTAACGAAAAGAAGTGTGATGACATAAGATCCTACAGAGTAAACACTCTTCTTTCAAAGAAATTGAAGAAAACCAGGCAAAGAACACATTTTATTTCAACTACTAAAACTGAGAACCAGAAAATAAAATCTAAAGTGACAACTATGATCAGAAGTCCTTTAACGACATTTAGCAATTCATAACGTCCCTGAGACGGAAAGTGATGACTTCAGTAAAACCAAATGAATTTTAAAGTAAAGACCACAAACTTGGAATGTTGCTCTTTCCTTTTAAAAGCAGACACCAGCATCCTAACTGGGCTGGAGGTGAATGTAGAACATGCACATGAGCTGGGTATGTGTGTGTATGTGTGTCTGTGTGAGAGTGTGTGTTAGTGCATGCATATAAATGTGAATACGTATGTGTGCATTTGTGTTCAACACAGTGGAAAGGCTTTCCTTAGAGAAGAAAAGCATCCAATTATTTCAAGGTTCCAGTTAACAAAATTTATCTGACACAATAAAAAAAAAAAGTTAGCTGTTGGGGGACACTGGTGCTAAGGCTATAGTCCTCCATGCCCAGATAGCTCTAAGGGGCTCGGCAATATATGGAAGGACTCCCTTTCTCAGCGGGGGCCTCCCGCTCTCTGTCTGACTTACCTGGAAAGTGCCACCAAGCGCAGATGCCTGACCTTATTTGGAACATGACCTTTGGCATAGTTACCTGCAATAAAACTGCCCCCAGGTTTTTTCTATATGATAATTAGGCATTGCCCTATAGCCAGATGATAGGATCCCCTTGCCGCATGTAAATAAAGCATACTATAAGCACCTATCAGCTGAAGCTTTGGCCGCTGCCTCCACACTATATTTTCCTTGACCCCCACTGAATAAATGGAGCTGTGTCACTGAATCTGCCTCCCCGGAGGGCTTTCTTTCGTTATGCTCACTGGCTGTCCTGACCCTGTTCGTCGCTTCTGCTTTCTTTGTTCTCGTGGACCGGGGGCCAGCGACCCATGAGGGGAGGGAGAGACCCCACAGTTAGCATCAACTAAAAAAAATGTCTGCATTATTAAGGAATCCAATCAGGAAACTGCCACAATTTTCCAGGATAGAGGACAACTCTCCTTTCCTAGCAATACCATGTTGGAAAAAGACTTACCGAGAAGTAACAGGCATCCCATCAGTGATATGCAGGAGTATAGGTAAGGTAGGTAGAACTCCCAGAGATCTGTGAAAACACAAAAGTCTTTTAGTAAACCTAAAATATTGTACAGTAAAATATAGGCAGTCTATAGTTTATCTTAATAAACAATGTCTAAATAGATGATACACACTATAATTGCTTATTTGAGTGGATTACATGGTCTAATTTCTAAATCATGGAATAAAATATTTAACATAAAAGACTAAGAAGTAATCCTCTGAAAAATCTGTTTGGAAGGGGAAAAAACAAATGTCCATGGGATTAAAAACAGAAACTATTTAAGGAAAAAGTACTCTGAAAAGCTGTTTAGCTCTTCTGTAGTTTCTTCAGTCTATCTAAGACTCCTTAATTCTGTAAGTTAACATCAAGGTCAACCCCTCAAAGAATTACTACATGGTCTTTAATTCTATGTCACTGTATCCCAGACTCAGTCATTTGTCATAGGAACTGGCTAGCACAGTAATTGGGTACCGTATAAAGACTCCATGCTGGCAGCATCGCTGTTGATCAGGGCAGAAGCCACCCACACCATCCCGAGAATCAGCAAGGCAAGCAGCAGCAGCATGACCAGGGTCTCCAGGATGCGGGCTCGGATTCCCTGATAACAGCACAGAGACAGGGTGGAAGGAAGGTCACTGAGCCAACACTCCATCACAGGAAGGCCAGGCTTCCATTTAAAAGCATGCAGCAGGCTGGGCGTGGTGGCCCATGCCTTTAAACCCAGCACTTGGGAGGCAGAGGCAGGCAGATCTCTGTGAGTTCAAGGCCAGCCTGGTCTTCATAGTGAGTTCCAGGACAGCTGGGGCAACAGGGAGACCCTGTCTCAAAAATAAATAAAAATAAATAAATAAATAAATAAATAAATAAATAATAAATAAATAATAAAGCATGCAGCAATTCTTCAGGAAGGGAGAGGATATATGGTTAACTTGATAAAATTACTTATATTCATTACATGTAAATCTATATTTGTTAGAGAAAACCCTAAATGTTTTCAGTTTATGTTTCAAATAATTATTAAGGTTGGAATAAAGTACAAAAAATTCTTCACACAGGCTTTGTACAGCTGTCTGAACAATTACTTTCCTAACACGTTGCACAAGAAAGCATTCATGAATTTCCATCTGTGGTTTTAATCAAGAAAGGCTGGACTGTCTGGCATGCAGTTGGTCTAGAGACATACAACTGGGCTGGGGTGAGGACACAGGTCACCTGATAAGGAAGTGATCTGCACAGAGCCTCAGGAGGCCTCTAGCGGCCAGCTGGAGAACTGATCACTAGACTGCAACACCATAAACTCCAAGGATAGTATACTGATTATATATCATTTGTTTACATATTAAATATAATTTTCATTAATTTATGAGGCTGACTATAAGAAACATTATGCACATTTTTTAATTTTTTTTTTATTTTATCTGTATGAGTGTATTGCCTGCATGTATGTGAGTACACCCGTGTCGTGCAGTGCTCTGGAGGTCAGAAGAGGGCTTCGGATTCCCCTGGAGCTGGAGTTAAGGATGGTTCAAGCTAACATGTGGGTACTGGGAATTGAACCTGGGTACTCTGCTAGAGCAGCCAGTGCTCTTAGCCACAGAGCTATCTCTCCAGCTCCATATTTTATTTTCAAGAATGAGGGTGTATGACATAAATAATAAAAAATAAAATAAAATAATGTTGTTTTAGTTTTTTCTTAAAAATTAATCTCCATGGAGGATGGAGAAAGGGCTCAGTGGTTAAGAGCACTGACTGCTCTTCCAGAGCACCCAGATTCAGTTTCTAGCACCCATGGTGGCTAACAGCTGTCTGTAACTCCAGTTTCAGGGGATCTGAGGTCTTCTTCTGCCCTCCATGGTCACTGCACAACACAGATGCACTTACATACATGCAGGCAATGCATTTATCAAACAAAATAGAATTACATATATATAATAGTCTTTTTGAGACAGGGTCTCTTTGTAGCCCTACCTGGCCTGGAACTCACTATGTAGACGAAGCCAGCCTTGAACTCACAAAGATCTGCCTGCCTCTGCCTCCCAAGTGCTGAGATTAAAGGCGTGCACCATCACACCCAGAAGAATAAAATATTTTCAAAAAATTAACTTCTGGCTTCCCTGGGCCTGCACAATCCTCAGGCTTCCCTCCAGGGTAAGTCGATCAAACCCTCCACGCCTTGACTCCTTCAGCCTCATTCACCCTCCCATGTCCCCAGCCGGTCTCACCTCCCAGCCTGGGTCCTGTCCCATTCCTTGTCTTGGCACACCAGACACCAGGGAACCACTGCTTCCTGATCCTTTGCGTCCAGACCAACTCAGTTCCTTCTTGGGTCCCCAGGAGCCTCCTAGGCCTGGCCCCGCCCTCACCTCCCTCTACTTCCAACACCCAAATTCCTGAGGCCAAAATCTTTCCGGGAGGGATCCAGACCTTAGGAGAAAGCCTGAGAGCATCTGATCATCATGTGACTTGGGCCTCTGTAGAACTCCTGAAGACCAAAGCAATCTGGCTACTCCAATATAAAATCAAAAGAGAGAACCAGAAGCTTAGACAAACCAGATTTTCATGCCCAAAAAGTAAACCACAAAGACACATAAAGTTCATAAAAAGAAGCAGACCTAAACTTGAAGGCTTGAGTCTCACACAAGAATCAGAAACTACAAAAGAAATTCACATGTCGAAATCAGAGAAAATAATAACATGTAAAACCAAAATAACATATCCCCATCAAATACCAATAGCCCTCTAGAGGAGTACAATGAGAAACCCCTAGAGATAATGCAAGACATGGAACTCAAAAGAACAATTATAAACATGATAAAAGAATTCAGTGAATTTAAAGAACATACAAACAAAGATAACAAAGAATTGAAGGAAGATAGGGATAAACATCTGAATGAATTCAGAAAAGAGTTAGAAATATTGAAGAATACTCAGGCTGAAATGAAGAAGGAAGTAAAACACTCAGAAAGTCAATTAGAAATGACAGGAGAAAGCCTTACCAATAGGATGAATGAAATGGAAAACAGAGTATCAAGACTGGAAGATAAAGTGGACAAACTAGACCACTCAGACAAAGATTATGAAAAATTTAAGAAATCACAAGAATGGAATATGTAGGAATTGTTTGACACTATAAAAAGACCAAACTTGTATATCATAGGCATACAAGAAAGAGAAGAATCCCAAGATAATTGCATGGACCATATCTTCAACAGAATCATGAAAGAAAATTTCCCAAAATTAAAGAAAGACATGCCCATACAAATACAAGAAGCAGATAGAGCACCAAACAGACAGGACCAGCAAAGAAACTCTCCACGGCACATCATAGCAAAAACATTAAATGTACAAAACAAAGAGACAATACTGAAAGCTGCAAAAGAGAAACAACAAGTCACATATAAAGGAAAACCCATTAGGATTACAGCTGA
>NW_008350120.1:5578780-5579197 GCF_000622305.1 Nannospalax galili
AAGAAAGTAATGACTATATCCAAGGAGTTGCAGAAAGAAATTTAATGAAGGAATAACTTTGGAACAGTACAGCTATATCAAGAATGTGAATAGAAGTATAAATGACAGGATTCAATACTCATCTTTCATTAATAACTTTAAAAATTAACAGACTGAATTCCCTAGTCAAAAGGCACAGACTAGGTGAATGGATTAAGAAACAAAACCCAACTATTTGTTGTCTGCAAGACACTAATCTCACTTTCAAGGACAGACATGATCTTAAAGTGGAAGGATTTCAGAAGAGATTAAGAGGACCACGTCACTCTGATCAAAGGAACAATAAATTGAGAAGATATTACAATCATGAACATATATTCACCAAACTCTGGTGCACCCAACTTCATAAAAACAATACTACAGGACTTTAAGATAGTG
>NW_008350120.1:5579243-5579658 GCF_000622305.1 Nannospalax galili
TACCACATATACAAATGGACTTAACAGACATCTACTGAGTATTCCACCTAAGCACCAAAGGACATACTTTCTACTCAGTACCCCATGGAACCTTCTCCAAAATCGACCGTATACTGGGGCACAAAACAAACCTCAACAAATAGAAAAAGACTGAAATAATTCCATGCATTCTATCAGACCACAATGCAATAAAGCTTACAATCAACACTGGAAAAAGCCCTAAATCACCATATGACCACATGGAGATTAAACAACACATTCCTAAATGATGAATGGGTCAAAAGAGAAATTAAGAAATAAAAGTATTCCTGGAATTAAATGAAAAGGACAATACAACAGAACAAAACCTCTAGGACACGCTGAAAGCGGTCCTTAGAGGGAAGTTTATAGCTCTAAGTGCCTACATCAAAAAATC
>NW_008350120.1:5580043-5580663 GCF_000622305.1 Nannospalax galili
CAGAACATTACAAGGGAATATTTTAAACACTTATATGCTACTAAATTTGAAAACCTAAAAGAAATGGATGTATATCTAAAGGCATGGGAACCACCAAAACAAAACCAAGAAGAGATTAACAGCTTAAACAGACCCATATCACAAAAAGAAATTGAAACAGAAATACAAAACCTCCTGATTAAGAAAAGCCCAGGACCAGATGGATTTACAGCAGAAGTCTATCAGACATTTAAAAAAGATCTACATCCAATACTACTTAATTAATCAAAAAATAGAAATGAAGGGAGAACTTTCAAATTCCTTCTATGAAGCCAGCATCAGTCTCATACCAAAGGCAGGTAAAGATACAACCAAAAAAGGACACTATAGACCCATATCCTTAATGAACATAGACACAAAAATTCTCAACAAGATACTTGCAAACCGTATACAGAAACACATCAAAAAGATCATCCACCATGATCAAGTCAGCTTTGTTCCAGAGATGCAGGGAGGGTTCAATATTTGTAAATCAGTAAATGTCATAAATCATATAAATGGGCTCAAAGACAAGAACCGTATGGTCATTTCAATAGATGCAGAGAAGGCCTTTGACAACATTCAACATACATATATGTTCA
>NW_008350120.1:5580697-5581016 GCF_000622305.1 Nannospalax galili
CCACATATAACAAACCCACAGCCAACATCATTCTAAATGGAGAAAAACTGGAAGCATTCCCATTGAAATCAGGAACCGGACAAAGCTGTCCACTATCTCCACTTCTCTTTAAGATAGTGCTTGAAACTCTTGCAAAGGCAATAAGACAAGAGCAGGAAATTAAAGGACTAATAATTGGAAAAGACATCAAATTATCCCTTTTTGCAGATGATATATTAAATCTAAGAGATACCAAAAATTCCACCAGAAAACTCCTAGAAATTATTAACACATTCAGTAAAGTGGCAGGTTACAAAATTAACCTACAAAAGTCTATAGC
>NW_008350120.1:5582628-5605239 GCF_000622305.1 Nannospalax galili
TGGGTTAGTTTAAGGGAGTGGGGAGGGAAGGGTATACAAGGAATCTAGGGGATTAAGGGAAAGAAGGAGCTCAAGAGAGGTAGGACCATACAAGAAGCTGGTTAAGAGCCTGATGTTTAGTGGTAGACTGCTAGATTCAAATCCTGCTTTTTCCACTAACTGACAATGTAACTGAGCAAAGCACTACTCTAAACTGTGCCTCAGCTCCTGTATAAATGGAGGTGCTAACACACCCTTGCCTCTTAGGGCTGTTAAAAAAGCACTGGGTTCATGTGTGCAGATTACGTAGTGAAATACCAATGTTCAATAAACACAACATAACAACTATAAACATTCAAGTTATCATTGCTGCTGTCTTTGAACTTCTAAGGCCTCAGAGTTAAAATCACTGTTTCTAAATCATATTTATACCCTCCTCTACTGCCATCATATCTCCTTCCCCCTCTCCATCATCTACCACCTAGAGACCCCCTTTCTTGATGAAGTGAGCACCTGGCTCCTAAGGAATTCTCACCACATTCCCTGTCTGCTAAGTCACACACAAGCCTATAACCCCAATTCCAGTGAGCTTGATCTCTGTTCTGTTACAGTCACTCACACAGGACTAGTCCTTGACATCCCAAACCTATAGACTGTCCTCAGCCGACAACTCTTTCCTCTGACCATCTGATGTGGCTCTTGTCATCATAATTTCGACTCCTCCAGGCTCTTCCCGTCCCACCTCCCTTTGCATCTCTGGGCAGCCAACCTCAAAGCTTCCTGGGACCAGCAACTTGCCTGGGTAAGTTTGGCGGCGCCCACTGCACCTTGACTCCCCCACCCCATGTCTCCTCCTAGCAGGGGAACTGGTACATCTCTTGTCTTGGCACCCCAGACCCCTGGACTGACCTCTTAGCCCAGAACCCCCACTGCTTCCAGATTCTTTCCATCCAGACCAACCCAATTCCTCCCTGTAGTCCCCAGGAGCCCTCAGGCCTCTTCTCATCCCCACCTCCCTTTGCATCCCTGGGCAGCTCAGCCACCAGCTTCCTGGGGCCACATCTTTCCTGGGCCCTGCTCCCAGGCCAGCACAGCCCTCAAATCCCTGAGGCCAGCATCTTTCCTGAAGGGATCCAAACATTTCCTCTTTTGCCCCCAAAGCACTCATAAGAGTATATATAAATGAGCTTTGGTTCCAAGTCCAAGAAAATACCACCCTGGAAAGCTTTAAGTTTTATAGTGGAATAGCAAATACTTTTGAATAGTAATACATTATGCATTCTATTTTGAAAGCATGTATACTTTAATGTAATCTATACAAGACAGAAAAATTAAAACTGCAAGATATTCCAATTATTAAAACTTGACAAGAAAAAGTCAAGCATGGTGAGGCACGCTTTTAATCACAGCACTCAAGAGGTAGAAGCAGGTGGGTTTCTGTGAGACCAAGGCCAGCCTAGTTTATATAGTGAGTTCCAGGCCAACTGTCTCTAAAAGACAAAAAAAAAAAAAAAAAACTTTACAAAAAAGTATTTTATGTAACTTAAAATAGAAACATTGATATTCCTAGTTCATTTAGCTATGATGTTCACTATATTAATTTCTAGGCAGAAATTTATTTCTATATTAGACAAAGTCCTCCAGATTATAAATGTAAATGTAGAGGGTAACTAAGAAGGTCTTTTTAAAATTTTTTTAATATTTTTTATGTGCATGAGTGTATTGCCTGCATGTATGTGAGTGCACCCATGTCATGCAATGCCATGGAGGTCAGAAAAGGGCTTCGGATTCCCCTGGAACTGGAGTTAAGGATGGTTCGTAGCCACCATGTGGGTGCTGGAAATCGAACCCAGGTCCTCTGCAAGAGCAGTCAGTGCTCTTAACTGCTGAGACATCTCTTCAGCCCTGGTAACCAAGAAGTTCTTAACATGTAAATGAAAGCTCTGAATTATTAAAATTCTTCAGTATAATTCTGTGTGAAGATGGTTTTCAGTTTACCACATCACATGACGTTTGTTGATTGACCAGGGAGGATCTTTGCTTCTATTCTGTACTGACAATTACTTAGTTACAAATCTCACATTAAGGGGATGGTGAGTATGTGTGCATTGCCCTCCCAGGTAGTTCCTATCTGCTTACTGCTTCTTCACAATGGGTCATACCTAAGCTGCACCATACTGAGGAAGGGTACACTCAAAGGAGCTGAGCAAGGTGCCTGTGAACCTAATCTCAGTGCACACCAGAACTGACGTTCAACTGAGATCTGCCAACCTGACCTTCTCTGACATTCAATTCAGAGCCCTGTGCTTCCCACCTCCTCACATGAGAAAAGGGAGACACAAAAGACAAGATGACATGGAAACAGAGAAGGATGTTTAAAGCGTGTGTATGACAAAGTTGCAGTTTTAGCAAAGAACAGAGAAGCTTCTTTTACCCGAACATTAATCTTCAGTTCTACAACAGCAAGATCACACTGAGTCAAATATTCATCCCCAGGAAAGTTTTATTTCAATAAAACACCACAGCCTATATCCTGTTGTACATCTCATAAAATACCAGGCAGCAACTCCAATGCAGAAACACCATCAGTGTCATTATTTATTACATTACTACATCAAAGCAGAATAGTTTAGAATGTAATATAGGGGCTGGAGAAATGGCTCAGAGTTAAGAGCACCTGCTGCTCTTGCAGAGGACCCAGGTTCAGGTCCCAGTACCTACATGGCAGCTAACAACAGTTCATAACTCCAATTCCAGGGGAATTCAATGCCCTCTTCTGACCTTCGTGGGCATTGTACAACATGGGTGCACTTACATGCATGCAGGCAATACACTCATACACATAAATATAATTAGTAAGATATTTTTAGACTATAATATAAAGCAATGTCACATGACAAATAACAGTATCAAAGTGCTTATGTAGCAAGAACATATTTACACAAAAAGGACTAGAAATTCCAAAAATGCCACAAACTGTGAGCAAGGCGGAGGGAGGAAAGGAGGGAGGAAGGGAGACGGGGGGCGGCAGGCCCTCATCATCTTCACTCCCACAAGTCTCCATCAGCTGCAGCGGCCTTGGGTGGCGTACGTATGGCCATGCATGCTCACTCTTCTCCCTTACTGAAGTTAATCGGCATTTGGTTTTATGTATAAAATGCTATTTGGCTGATGTGAGCCCACCACCAAAAAAAATCAATATTTCCCTTCTGTATTAAACAATGAAAGCATGCCGTCTGGCTTCCTATGTCCACTAAACACTTATGGTCACACCTACCCAGCTTCAAAGAACATCACCGTGACTGCAGTGGTACCTACCACATCAATCTTTGCACCAACCTACCCAAAGGTAGCTCCCAAACCCCATCATGTTTATCATCTATGTTTTATTAATTGCAGAAAATTATGCTTAACACAAAATCTGCTAGTTTAACAATTTTTAGGCTGGTTCTGTGGCAGCCCGTGCATTCACACAGCTTCGGTGCTTTCCCAGGACACTCTGTCTTCTCCAGTGGGAGATATGCACCCAGAGAGCAACTCCCACACTGCTTGCAACCATCGTTCTTTCTGAGTTCGGCTCCTCTAGGCACCTCTGCGGGTGATGGTGCAGTATTTGTCTGGGGACTGACTTCTTTCACTTAGCAGAAGGTCTTCAAGGCTCATCCATGTTTCAGCATGTGTCAGAACTTCCTTTTTGAGCAAGAACAATCTCCACTCTATGACTACACCACCTTGCTGATATATTCATCTCAATGGACCCCTGAGTTACCTCTATCTCTTCACTATTTTGAGTATGGCTACTGTAACAGAGGATGAAAATATCTTGTTGGGGCCCTGCCTGAGATTTAGACCCAGGAAAATAAAGCTCGGTCAGATGGTAATTATGCTTTTTAAAAAACATAAAACAGATGGCCAGGTGTGGTGTTGCACACCTTTAGTCCCAGCACTTGGGAGATAAAGGCAGGCAGATCTCTGTAAGATCAAGGCCAGCCTGGTCTCTATAGTGAGTTCTAAGCTAGCTGGGGCTCCACGGAGACCCTGTCTTGAAAAGACAAAAATAAAAATAGAACAGTAAAAGCTTATTTAGCTCAATAGTCTATACATTCTAGGGGGACTTGATTCAATTTTCAGAGGAATGGTGGTGAAGGTGCTATCAAGTTGTCAAAATCTGGAATCACCTGGAATTTGGGCCTCTGAACCTGCCTATGGGGTTATCTTGTTTGTGTTAACTGATGTATAAGAGCTGTCCGGACTGTCCCTCAGAAGTACCCAGACTTCATGAATGGAGAAATGTGAGCTGAGCACTAGGAAGCATTCATCACTGTGTCCTGGCTGTGGCGTGATATGACCAGTTGCTCAAGACCCTGTACCTTGACTTCCCCACCATGATGGATGTATCTTCAGCTGTGAGCCAAATACATCTTTTCTCTCCTAAGTTGCTTTTGTCAAAATATTTTATCACAGGAACAGAAGAAGAAACTGAGACACTACCATATTTTTTCCTATGTCAGCTATTCCATTTGACATTCTCATCACAACTGCAGGACAATGCCCAGTCTCTCCATGTCCTCATCAATGCTTATTTTCTGGAGTTTGTTTTTGTTCTGTTTTTCACTAGTAGCTATCCTTACAGGTAAAAGAGCACCTCATTTCCCTATAGTTGATGTGCTCCAAAGGGTTCTGGCAGGAACCTGAGACAGGAGCTGGAGCACAGGCCATGGAGGAATGCTGCTTACTGGCTTGCTCCCCTGGCCCCTGCTCAGCCTGCTTTCTAATGTGACACAGGCCCACCTGCCCGGGGATCGCACCACCCACAGCGGGCTGGGCTCTCCCACATCACTCAACAATTAAGAAGATGCCCCTCAGACATGGTCACAGGCCAGTCCAATAGAGGAAATTCCCCAGTTGAGGCTCCCTCTGCCCAGGTGTGTCACGTTGACACTAAAGCTGACCAGCACATCAGGTTCTAGAAGGTAACCAAGAACAATGGCAACTGCCAAAATGATTGGAGGTCTATGGGATCCCATTAACCAACTTCAAAATCAGTAATGTATCCCTGGCACTATGCTTTTTATTTGATAGGCCATGGTGTCTGGGGGAGGCATTGCCCGCTTGTTACGGGGTAACTCCACGTAGGCTCTTTTTATGTATGTGTATGTTGGTAGTTTAAGAAGCACCACCAGGTTTCCACATGGGTGTTTCAAAAGTATTTAGTGTTAGCTATCCCTACCCCACTGTGCCTAATACACTCCCTTCACACCACCCTTCATAGTCCCCTTCCCTTGAAATCCCCACATGGCCTCTTACAGATTTACGGACTTCTATAGGTACTCCAATTTAAACATACATGTCTAAAGATTTAAAGGCAGTATCCACAAACACAAGAGAACATGTGACATCTGTCTTTCTGGATCTGAGTTACCTTGCTCAGAATTAATTCCAGCTCCATGCACTTATCTGCAAGTCTTATAATTTTACTTTTTCTAACAGCTGAATAATATTCCAATGTGTAAATGTATCACATTTTCATTATTCATCCTTTTTAAAAATATTTTATTATTTTAATTTATGTACATGAATATATTGTCTGTGTGTTAAGTACACCCATGGTGTAGAATGCCTGAGCAGGTCAGAAAAGGATGTCAAAGTCCCTAGAACTGGAGTTACAGATGGTTGTTTGCTACCATGTGGGTGCTGGGAATTGAACCCAGGTCCTCTACAAGAGAAGCCAGCGCTCTTAACCACTGAGCCAGCTCGCCAGCCTCTCATTATTTATTCTTCAGGTAATGGATATCTAGGCTGCTTTCATCTCCTGGCTGCTATCAATTAGAGCAGCAATGAGCATGGACAAGCACGTATCTCTGTAGTAGGCTCCAGAGTCTTTTAGGTATATTCCCAAGAGTGTTATGGCTGGATCATTTGCAGCTGTTCCTAACCTTTTGAGGACACTCCACACTGATTTCCGTAGTGGCTGCACTAGTTTGCACTCTCACCAACAATGAGGAAGTGGTCCTCTTTCCCCACATCCATGCCAGCATTTGCTGTCATTTGGTTTATTGTTGTTTGTTTCTTTTTTTAATCTTAGCCATGCCGACTGGGGTAAGATGATTTTCAAAGCAGTTTTAATTTGCATCTCCCTGATGGCTAAGGATCTCTTTCTCAGCCATTAGTATTTCTTCCTTCTCAGTTTAGTTCCGTGCTCCAATTTTTAAGTGGGTTGTCTTCTTGGTATTTGGGTGTGTTTTGTTTGATTGTGTTTTTTGAAACAGGATCTCCCTGTAGCCCCTGGAACTCAATATGTAGACCAGGCTGGCCTCAATCTCACAGAGATCCACTTGCCTCTCCCTCCTGAGTGCTGGGATTAAAGGCATGTGCCACCATGTCTGGTGGTACTTAGCTTTTTGAGTTTCTTCTGCATTTTAGACACTAACCCTCTATCAGAGGTATAACTGGTAAAGTTTTTCCCTATTCTGTAGGCTGCCTCTTCAAATAACGGTGTCCTTTGCTGTCCAGAGTTTTTTAGTTTCATGAGGGCTCATTTGTCAGTTGGTGGTTGTGATACCTGCACTACTAGAATCCTATTCAGAAAATCTTTTCCTGTGCCTATAATTTGAAACATATTCCCAACTTTTTTCTCTATCATATTCAGTGTTATCAGTTCTTATGTTGAGATACTTGGTCTATTTGGAGTTGAGTTTGTGAAGGGTGAGAGATAGGAATCTAGTTTCATTCGTCTACATGTAGCTATTCGGTTTGACCAGCACTATTTGTTGAACATGCTATCTTTTCTCCAAAGTATATTTTTGTCCTCTTTGTCAAAACTCAAGTGACAGTAGGAATACGGTCTTACATGTGGGTCCTGAATTCTATACTTGATCAATGTATTTAGGTTCTTTATTTTTATTTTATGTTTGAGTGTTTTGCCTATATTTAAGTGCACCACATGTATGAAATGCCCATCGAGATCAGAAGAGGATGTCAAATCCCCTTGGAACTGAACTTAAAAAGTTGTTAGCCACCGTGTAGGAGTTGGGAACCAAACCCAGGTCCTCTGCAAGAAGACCCAGTGTCCTTAATCACTGAGACACCTCTCTAGCCCCAATGTATCTGGTTTTTATGCCAGTGTCATGCTGTTTTTATTACTATAGCTCTATAGTATAAGTTAAATGAGAGATAGTGATACCTGTAGCAGTGTTTTTATTGCTCAGGATTGTTCTGGCGATCCTGTTTTTTGTGTTTTCATATGAATTTGAAGATAATTTTTTCAATTTCTGTGAAGAATTGCATTGGAATTTTCATGGGGATTGTGTTCACTCTGTAGAATGTAGGGCAGACCACTTTCACATTAATCCCAGCAATCCTTGAGCATGGAAGCATTCTCTATTTTCTGGCATCTTCAGTTTCTTTCTTCAGTGTCTTAAAATTTCCACTGTATAAGTCTTCCACTTCCTTGGATTTATTCCGAGGTTTTTTCCAAGCTATTGTGAATGGGACTGTTTCCCTGATTTTTTTCTCAGTGTGTCTGTTTTTGATACACAGGACAGATACTGATTTTTATGTGTTAATTTTGTGTCCTGTTACTATAGTGAATGGGTATTTTTTTTGCTTTGAAGAATTTTTAAATTTTTTTTCACTTAATGACCACATAATTAGGAGAAGCATTTCATCAGCTTTAACATATTCAGTAACACACTTCAGAGCAAGGATACATCTCTTTCAAAAGTGGCTGTAAATTTTTAGGTTCACAGTTAAATTAATGCAGTTATACAATACTGAACTCATATACTGAATGTTTTTATCAGCTGTGGTTTTCTGGTGGAATCTTTTGAATCATAAAAGTACAGACTCCTATAATCTGCAAATGGGGACACTGACTTCTCCCTCCCTATTTGCATCCCCTTTATCGCTTTCACATTTCTTACTGCTCTAGCTAAGGCTTCAAAAACTATATTGAACAGGAGTGGAGAGAGTGGGCATCCTTGTCTTCTTCCTCATTTTAGTGAAAATGCTTTGAGTTTTTCTGTGTGGCATGTAGGCTGTGGGCTTGCTGTATATCGCTTTTATTATGTTGCGATGTTATCTCCTAGATTCTCCAGGATTTTTATCATGAAGGGATGTTAGATTTTGTCAAAAGTCTCTTCTGAGATAATCATGTGGTTTCTGTCCTTGAGGCTATTACATGGTTGATTACAATTATTGATTTACATATGTTGAATCATCTCTGGGATGAAGCCAACTTGATTATAGCATATGGTTCTTTTGATGTTCTTGAATTCAGTGTCCAAGTATTTTACTGAGAATTTTTACATCTATTCTCTTCAGAGAGATTGACCTTTATTTTCTTTTTTTCTAATGTTAAACCAACCTTGCATACCTGAAATAGTTTTGAAGACCTTTTATGTGTATAACTGGATTTAGCTTAGTATTTTCTGATTCACAATTATTTCTGATTAAGAAAGACCTATAGGAGCCAGTGAACTGGCTCAGTGAGTAAAGCATTCGCTGCTTAAGCCTGAAGGCCTAGGTTGGATCTCTGGAACTCACATAAAGGTGGAAGGAGAGAACCAACCCTACAAGGTTGTCCTCTGACCTACACACACACACACACACACACACACACACACACACACACACTGTGGCATGCATGTCCATACCACACATCATGCCCACAGCACAATAATAAAAAAATTTTATTAAAAGAAAGGCTTATAGAGTCCCTTTCTTATATTATCCTTGTCTACTTTTTATTATCAAGATTAAACTAGTCTCAAAATACTGTGAATTTTCTATATTCTAAGCTGTGGACAAACTTGCATGCATTATCTACTTGTGAAAGTGTGGTGGAGGTGACTGAGGATGGAGCTGGTCAGCAGGGCTCTCACCTAGAATAAGACCCGAGTTCAATCCCCAGTGGGGACTGGAGGATCTGGCAGTAGAAGTGTCCTGCCAACTGTGTGGACTTGATTGGTTCTATCTCATGAGAAACATAAATCCTAACTCAATGTCAGTAATTGTAGAAATGCTCTGACCCTATTCTTCTCCACTCCATTTGAATGAGTTATAATATCTTGGGAAGTTATCCATTGCATTAAAATGTTCATTTGTTAAACAATACTTGATTAGAACTTCAATCAAGCTAATCATTTTAGGTTCAAATGAATTAAATCAATGAGATGTTTTCATTTGATGAGGTTTTAAAATTTTTGTAACTCAAAATTTTTAATTCCTTTCATTGTTTAAAATTACAGTAGAACTATAACATGAATTTTACCATCTTAACTATTTTTAAGAGTTCATATTGCTGTGTAACAAATCTCTAGAGTTTTTTCATCTTGCAAAATTTGAACTACTAAGCACCTGGCTCTCCTCTCGGAAGCCTCTGGAAGCTAGCATTTTACTTTGTTTCTGCATCCCAACCTTAGGTGCCTCAGTCCATGGAGTCTTGTAGTGTTTCTCTTTTGTAACTGGCTTATTTTTCATAAGGGTGTTCTCAAATGAAGAAATGTTTTTGTGGGAGGATACAAAGTCATGATACACACAGTCTGACCTCTACCTCGGGGTCCTCCCCCTCAGCCTCCTTGCTGGAATTACTGGCGTGGGCCACTGTACCCAGCTAGAAAACTGTTTAACATAAAACACACATCCAACTTTTAGTTAAGCACTATTATCCAATTCTAATTACATTATGCAGTTTCATGGGAACATTTGCAGGCAATGGGCAAACATGCACCTTTCTCCCTTCCATACTGCTGTCTCTTCCTTCACAAGGAAGAGCAGAGTTCCTCTGGTAAAGTTAATGATCAGTGGTGTAAGAAATCAGTCCATATCAGAGTCAATTAACTTCATCAAAAAACTATGTGCAAAAAAAGAAAAAAAAATCAAAGTACTACACTGTGACTTTGCTTCTAGAAGTGGCAGCTCTGCTGGATGAATCAGGACCAAGGAGAGAGTGCATGAACAGAGCACCAAAGACTAGATGTCCTTATTAGGTCCTGACATCACAGAACATCTCAGATCCTAGATACATGTTAGAAGTGTCTCCCTTCTGCCTCATCTCACTTAATGAGATAATTCTCTAATCCCATACACTTTCCTGCAAACGCCATGACTTCATTTTTCTCTATGGCTGAACAAGCCCCATTGTGCATATGTTACCACATTTTATTTACCCAGTCATCCATCTTCAGATACCCAGGGTGACCACAGCTGAGTACTATGAACAGCACACAGGTATCTCTGTGGTACTCTTAGTGGTTTTTGTTGTTTTATCTGACAAGAAGCAACATAAGGAGAAAGGGCTTATGTGGGCTTACAGTTCCAGGGGATACCACACCCATTATGGCAAGGAAGGCATGGCAGGCAGGAACATTAGGAAGCTGGTCCTACTGTGTCCTCAGTCAAGAAGCTGAGAGGGATGAAAGCTGTTGTTCAGCTCCTTTCTCCTCTTTATTCAGTTTGGGACCCCAACCAATGGGATAGTGCCCCCACATTTAAAGTGGGTCTTCCAATTTCAGTTAAACCTTCTGGAAATATCCTCATAGACATACCCAGAGCTGCATTTCCATGATGATTCTAAACCAGCCAAATTTACAATTAAGATTAAACATCACCCTGACTTAAGAGCCTTTAGGTATATATACAGGAAAGGCATATTCAGATCATACAGTAGTTTGATAGTTATATAATTTTTTGAGCAACTTCCATAATGATTTCCACAGTGGCTAGTGTAATTTACAATTTACCAGCAATGTATAAAGTGCTAAGGGTCCCTTCCCCTCATACTGGCCTGCATTTGTTATTTGTTTTCATTCTTTTTTCTTTCTTTTTTTTTTCAAGACAGAATCCCCCTGCAGTCCCAGCTGGCCTGGAACTCACTATGTTGACCAGGCTGGTCTTGATCTCACAGACTTCTGGGATTAAAAGTGTGTGCCACCATGCCTGACTTCTTATTTGTTTTCTTAATGACAGTGTTCTGACTGGGGTGATGGAATCTCAGTGAAGTTCTGATTTGCAGGCTTACTCTTTTTATGGTCTCCTATCTCTGGTGCCAGTGGGTCTGGAGAGCAGGACTGGTTCTCTTGGAAGGCTGCCTTGCCAACTCTTACACCAGCAGGACCCACATTCCCTGCTGTATCCCTTGGCAGGTGCTACTGGTCTTGTCAGCTGCCACTACCTACTGAGCAATCCAATCCTTTCCGTTCTTCATACCCTTCAGCAGCCCAGTCACCTGAGCTTACCTTTCACTAAAGCAAGGTCAAAGAAGAACTTGAAACATATATACAAGACAATCAGAAATCTAGAAGCAAGTCACAAATATATAAAAGCTGGAGAAAATCCCCCAGGACAACAGGGGTTGTACAATATGCAGGGCTGCACACATACAGGGCAAGCATCACCTGTGTCTCCATCACAAACCCTGTGCTCTGCTCTCAGTTCTCCTCAAAACTTTCCTGTCCAGTCTCTTCCCAATTCCAAGTCTTGAACATTTTTTTCTAGTACCAGAAAATATATGTGTACAAAATAAATGATTGGGGCTGGAGCGATGGCTCAGCAGTTGAGAGCACTCTGGCTGTTCTTGCAGAGGATGCGAGTTCAATTCCCAGCACCCACATGGCAGCTAACAACTGTCTGTAACTCCAGTTCCAGGGAATCTGATGCCCTCTTCTGACCTCCACAGGCTTTGTACAACACGGGTGTACTTACACACATGCAGGCAATACACTCATACGTATAAAATAAAATAATACATAAAATTTTTAAATGATTAAGGTGAGGAATAAAAACAAAATATTCACACAGTAAATACAAATGTACAATAACAGAAATGTGATGAGTGTATTACAATGAGTAGAAAGTAATACAGTTTAGGGGTTCCTATAAAACATTTAAATTAAAATATTGTTGCGTGTGTGAGCTCAAGCCTATAATCCCAGCAATCAGGAGGCTGAAGCAGGAGGACTATGAGTTTGAAAACAGCCTGAGCTATACACCAAGAACCTGTATAGAAAATTAAAATATTAATGAAAAACAGGCAGTAGCCAGCATGCACAGTGATGGTGCTCAAGTAAGCCAAGTGAGACAGAGAGAGTAAACCTAGAGACTCTGAATTCAGAAGGTACTACAGTGCTGCAGTACCTGGTGTATGTAAGCTGTCAGGAGCATAAACTACATGATCTCATTATGTCAGGAGACAACTGTGTTACCAACAGCCTGATGGCCTGGAGAATCCCTAAAAGACAGAAAGCAGACAGGATAAAATCTGTGGAGAAATGCTAGGAACCCACAGACTAAATGAAATAAGAAAAGAGTTAGGGTGATTTCTGATGCTCTGAATTTATGGCCAAAAAGCCCCAAAATACATCTAACCATAGATAAGAATCCAACACTAAGAAACAATAGGTAAGGGTGATATTATTGGAAACATTTGTATAGGCTAACTATAGCAATAGAGACAAAAACAATTTAGATTTGTTTTTTTAAACAGCTCTTTAAAATAAATAAATAAATGAATAAATAAATAAATAAATAAATAAATAATAAAATAAAACCACTCTTAAAAAAAATAGGTACAGGGTCTGAGAGATGACTCAGTGGTTAAGAGCAATCAGAGGACCTGGGTTCAGTTCCCAGTTCTCACATGGTGGCTAACAACCATCCATAATTCCAGTTTCAGGGGATCCCAACCCTATTCTGGCTTCCATGGGAACTGCACTTATGTACATGCAAGTAAAACACTCATACACATAAAAGAAAAACACATAAATCAAAATAAAGGGTACAGATAGATAAAAATATTAGATCCTCACAAAATTAATGAAAAAATAATGGAAATACAACAGACTTACTATTCATTCTTGCAAGAATGATGGTACTCTAAGAGCTAAACCAACTATCAAATTACTTAGAAAGAGGCTAAGTATAAAAACAGAAGTCAGGAGAAATTGTTCCATTTGAGCTGATCATATGGTGCTTATTGTCAAATCTGAGTTTTCTCATATAATTAATTTAAGGGACAACAGACAGGACATACCATAAACAGGGTCAGGCAAAATACAGCGTGCATCAAAAATTTTAAATCACTGGGCATGATCCCAGCATTTGGGAGGCAGAGGCAGGCAGATCTCTGTGAGTTCCAGGCCAGCCTCGTCTACATAGAAAATCCCAGGCCAGCCAGGGCTTCATAGTGAACCCTTGTCTCAAAAAAGAGAAAGAACTTTAAATCACATCAAAACAACTTTCTAAAACCAGCCTCAATTGTGAATTATATAAACCACTGTTGATTAATGCATGTTTAAAGTATTATATGTAAGGGAAAATGACAAAATGATATTTAATACTTTTAAATAACCTTTATGCTAGATTCTTGGCTTAGATGTTCTTTTTAATTTTTTTTTATTTTATGTGTATAAGTGTACTGCCACATGTGTACGTGCACCTATGTTATGCAGTGCCTACAGAGGTCAGAAGAGAGTGTCGGATCCCCTGAAACTGGTGTTATGGACAGTTGTTAGTTGCCACATGGGAGCTAGGAATCAAACCTAGTCCTCTGCAAGAGCAGCCAGTGCTCTAACTGCTAAGCCATCTCTACAGCCCTGGCTTAGTGTTTTCTAACACAGGTAAGAATACTGAATCCAAACTCTTAGGAAGTAAAAGTATATGAGTTAGTCCCCATGGAGATGTCCTTCTGTCCAGAGCTGGGACCCACAGCCTTCCTGTGTCAGTGATAAAGTATACTTGCTCTTTAACCAATCTTCCCTTGGCTGAGCACTCTACAGGGACACTCTGCCACCTCCCCCATACACGGAACACCACAACAGCACACACTCACTCAGATCTGGCTCTGTTGTTCCTGTTTGTTCTCTCAATTCCCAGAGATTTTTCCTGCTTTCTTGAGAACTGCTGTATGCCCTTAATAACATACAATGCTTGTTAAAGAATTAAATTGTTCTACTTGGTCATATATGACAGAGTACATGAAATCCAGTCGGGGGACTACAGGAGGAGTGCAGATAGGGAGGGGCTCTAAATATGACCAAAATATATTGCATGAAATTCACAAAAAATTCAATTAAAAAACAGTCATATTTAATTATAACATCAGGCAGTTTCTAGTTTACTTTCTGATAAATACCTTGAACAAAAAGCTCCTTGGGGAGCAAAGGGTTTATTTACCTTACCTCTCATAGTCCATCATCAAAGCAGGAACTCAAGGAAACTGAAGCAGAGATCATGGAGAAACTCTGCTTACTGGCTTGCCCTCTCTGCCTGTTCAGCTACCTCCTTTATACAGCCCAGGATCAGCCAAGGGACAGCACCACCCACGGCGGACTAGGTCTTCTTATTAAATCAATTATCAATCAAGAAAATGACCCACCACAGAAATACCCACAGGCCCATCTGGTGGAGGAAATTCCTCAGTTGAAGTTCCTTCTTCCCAAGTGTGCCAAGTTGACAACTGAAGTTAACTACGACAGCTAGTTAACCTCCTTTAAACCAACTCTGAAAGAAACCATGCACATGGGGCTATACTGGAACATCCCCCACGGCCTCCCACAAGTTTGGGGAGACAAGAGAGTGCTCAGCTTTCATGCCTTGTTTTCCTACACAAGGATTCTGTCCATAGTATCCCAAGTACTGTATCAAAAACACATCAATGAACAGTCACAATATAACCTACCCGGAGAGGACTAAGCAGTCACAAGTACAGAGAACCACCAGAGAAGCAGAGGACACCCTGGAGGAAACACTCCAGAACAGGATGCTGGCAAACAAAGCATTGAAGCAGATTTTCCTGGCAGAGGGAAGAACATATGGACTTGGACTCAGCTGAGAAAGGGAAGGGCAGGTAGGATCCAGGGGCACGTGCCACAGAAAGAGCACAGAGTGCACAGGCATACCTAGTAGAAGCGAGTCTTAAAAGAGAGACACAGGATGAAGACATACTCAGCAGTGAGAAGCACTTGCTGCTCTGGCAGAGAACCCAAAACCCACATGACAGCTCACAGGCACCTATAACTCCAGTTCCAGGGAATTCAGTGTCTTCCTCTGGCCTCAGTGGGCACCTGGCATGTGCGTGGTACACATACACACATATAGGCACTCACAGAAAAAAACATAAAAATTTTAAGCTTTAAAAAAGAACACATACAGCTGGGCGTGGTGGTCCATGCCTTTAATCCCAGCACTCGGGAGGCAGAGATAGATGGATCTCTGTGACTTCAAGGCCAGCCTGGTCTACATAGTGAGTTCCAGAACAGCTGGGGCTACAGGGAGACCCTGTCTCAAAAACACAACACTGGCTTAGAGGGAGGGAGGGTAGCTACTGCCTGGAGCAGGTAGGTCAGGAAGGCCTGAGTAGGGTAAGTGAATAGGCCTCATTGGTCGAGAGGAGAGGAGAGGGAGAGAGACAGAGACAGAGACAGACAGAGACAGAGACAGAGACAGAGACAGAGACAGAGACGGATGGAGCCAAGCTTCCCCAAAGAACTTTGTATATAATGTTCTAGTTTTACACGAATTTGTTAGCACTCAGAGGCCATCAAACATTTTATGAAAGTTATATAAGCAACTGTATTTTTAAGAAAACAAAACTAGAAGACACTTTGTAAGAGTAGGAGGTTAGATCCAGAGAATTGGATAGTAGTTAGAATCTCCAAGTGAGTGATCAGGAAGGCTGAACCAACATAATGGCAGAAAGAGAAGAAAATCTTATTTTGAATACCAAATCAATGTACTTTAAGTCATCTAATGCAATGAATTCTGCCCACAACATAAAGTAATATTTCAGTTAATCTTTTCTTTAAAAAGTTATACCAAAAATAAAATTTGAACTCTGTGTATTTAAAAAAGGATTAAAAAATCATTAAGACAATAATTCTGATATTGCAAAAGAAATTTAAAAATGCAACCCCTAGGGGCTGGTTCATGGGTTAAGAATACTTTCTGCTCTGGCAGAGGACCTAGGTTTGGTTCCCAGCACCCACATGGCAGCTCTTAACTGCCCATAACTCCACTTCCAGGGGATCTGATAACCTCTTCTGGTTTCAACCAGATAGATTCAGCAATATAGATTCAGATACACATTGGCAAACATTTCACGGACACTGCAGATTACTACCAGCGCAAAATGCTGAAAATGATTTTATAGCAAGCAAATACAAGCTTACCTGCCAGATAAGCACAAGACTTCAGCAATGCAAAGATCATGTGTGGGAGGTGCGATACCATGATTAAGAAGTCTCCAGCAGCATTAAATCTCACATTTAATTTCACTCTCAAACAAAATTCATTCTAATTCAAGAGTAGATAGTTTTCCATTCCCCCCCAAAAAAATTTGGGAACAATTTCTAGTTAGCAATGATTATTTCTATAAAATTGTTAATGAATGTGAGTATTGGGGTCACTGTAATTAAAAGAATATTACTTTACAATCTGAAACTGGTGACTTTTTATTTTCTTCCCTACCAAAGCTTTTCTTCTTTAATAGAGGCTTGAACTCTGAGACATTATGAGACATTAGTAATTTAATTATCTTATAAAGTTTGAGATTTAATTACCTATGAAACATAGCCCCATCTTTTACAACCTGTACCATTCTAAAGTAAAACAGATCTTATTTCAAGAGATATATAAACAAAAGTTCCCCATGTCGACACAATGTAACATTTTTTTCAGATTTGGTCATATACTATGTAGTCCAGGTACTTGGAATTCTCCTGCTTCAGCCTCCCAAGTGCTAGAACAGAGGTTGCAACCCACCCTGACTCAACCCAATGCAACCTCTCATGTCATTGTGCTAAATGTACAACAGCAATCCCACACAACGCTCCTGATGTTTCACTAAGAACTTCCACATACTTTACCTAACATCACTGCTGCTTCCAGCATATTCTGGACACCTGACAACACAGCAGGTGAGGGCAGCAAGCAGTACAGGGAGAACCTAAGAAACACAGCACGTCATAGTCAGGACTTGAGCCCGTCTGTTCTAACTCTACAACTCATGTTTATGAGAATAAAGAGACAATCTAGCCTTGAGAAAAAAATGAAAGAAATACACAATGGATCACATTGTCAAAAAGTGCCTGGGAACTGAGCCATGTTAAGGAAACACTGTAATCAGCAATACTAGACACTGTAACGGGAGACGTACGGGAGACGTAATTCATTCCCTCCCACGTGCAACAGTACTACAAACAGTGTGGCAAATTGGATGTTAGAAGCTAAATGAATTTTAAGTCAAAGCCTTTATAAATTCAAATAATTATTAACTGAAATGTATGCTCTGAGCTCCTGTGTGTGGGCCTCCAGGTTTGGAAGGCTCACTGAGGCTGACACCACCACCCTTCACAGCAAAACAGAGCTCCTGTGTTTTTAAAATAACCATTCCTAGCAATACTATTTCTGAGAAGAAACCAGCACTCCCAAGTGGGGGAGAGTAGGGTTTTTGATTAATACATGACTACTTTTTTCCTGCAGGTGTTGGGAGAATCAAATTAACACATAGCAATAGTTAGTGAGATATGACTTCATTTTCTGTAATAAATGCCAAGATCAAAACATGCCCAAGTCAAATTTCCTTGCAGGGTTCCCAGCAGGAGCCTTCCTCTTGTCTGTGATTTCCTCTCACCCAGGAGAACCAGGCCGAGTATGCGCATTTGCCACTAACACTAAGCAGCACTTCCTTAATCGCTCATTTCCAACAATTTATGGATCATCAGTGGCAAAAAACGAGCAAAAATAATGAAAGAATGCAATGAAAGCTCACGGAGACCAAGGCTGGACTTCCTATTCACTTCTCTTTAAGATGGAGGCCTGAGACAAATTAGCCACAAGGGGAAAAGTCATCTGGTCATAAAATACAGTACAAGGTCACTTTTATGTAAGTTTGCCAAAAGCGACATAAACCAGGGCAATCTCAAACTGTGACACAGGATAGAAACATATTAAAGCAATCTTTGTTCCTCCTCCATTGTGCTGTCATGTTGCTTGGCTTTATAGACGTCTCCAGTCCGGCACAGAGCGCTTCGCTCCACCTGGCCAGTGCAACTAATTAAGAAAGGAAGTTACCTCAAATTTTGTACTTTTTACTTTTATTATGAAAGCACTTTGTTTGAAGTTATAGGAGTTAACCTCTTAATCCTAAAGATCGTGTGGAGGTTCTGGACACTCTAGGATGGCTGGATGGTTTGGATAATTGGTCAGGATGTTGCTGTCGTTATGTTGTTTTATGCCAGGACGTCAAATCAAAGATGGGCATTAAAGTGAAGTGCAATATAAATCTGCTCCCAGAGAGATCCTGGGCTTATGAATTAATCTGTTATTAAACTTGCATAATCATATGGTGAGATCTTTTCCCCACCTTCATCAAGTTAATTTTATCCTTATACTGTTTTAATTCAAAACAAGATGGTGACATGCAAAGCGAAGCAGATAAACTCCTCTCATTTAACACTGGCCAGAGAGTTCACCTCTGGAGTTCATTATGGGATCAGAAAAGATCACCTGAGGTTACTGTCGATAACCAAGAGGTCTCTTCTGAGGCAGAGGAGTGAGAGAAAACTGCAGCACTGACCCAAGGTGAGAGTCACAGCAGCGTGGTCTGCCCCAAGGCGATCGACCCCAATCCCCAAGACCTGCTGATTCTCCCACACCCATGAATGGCTGAAGTCAAAACAAATCCAACATGTACATGTTCGGCAACCACGCAGTCACGTTTAAACACACAGCCCAACGCCAGCTACAGTACAGTGAGGGGCTGCGAAATAATCTACACCCAAAACTTCACTGCAGGAGTAAGTCAAGTTCTAAAAAACAAGCAGGCTTCTTGCTATAAAAACACTTTTTCAAAACCATCTATGTTCTCTTAGACTTGAGAATTCACAAAGGAAATAGTAAGGAGATGGTCCTAATAAAATAGCAACTCACCTCAGAGTCACGAGAGAGAAGAAAGACTACTTAAGGCTCTTGAGGACACGGCAGCCCCCCAGGTCTAAAATGTCCTGTTTGCATTAACATAGCTGCTTAATTAAAACGAAGTAAGGAATTCTGCTTCATGGGATTTTCAGTTCAAGCTCTGCATCTGCCCTGTGGCCAGTGGCCAATTTCCGCATCTCAGCACAATATGCAAGGAACTGTTTTAAAATCACTTGCCCAGGGGAATCTATGGACATGCGGGGGGCCATGTGCCACTTAGAGAATACACCAGACGTAGACACAGTAAAACAGCTCAGGAGGGTGGCCACAGGGGAAGGGAAATGGAACGAACAAGACTGTAAGTTTGTCATGACTTAAATGACTGGATGCAGCCACACTAGGAAAGCTGCTACCTTCTCTCCACTACCAGTCAGAAACCGAGCGCTGAAAGACGCCAATGAGCAAAGGTGATAATGCAGTGCACAAGGGCAGACGTGACTACATGTCCCCACAGCACCTCTGTAAGCAGCTGAATAACCATGGCCAATGATAGCACCAACCACAGCCTCACAGTGAAGGTCACTACTCACAGGCAGCCTCAGGTGCTGTGCAGAGGATTGGGGCTGGAGGAGCAGCAAGGGTCTGCACGGGTACCTAGTAGCCCACGACACACTAGACCGCAAGACGCTCAAGAGATGCTGTACAGTACTAACAACTCTTGCAACTTTTCTGTAACTGATTTTTTTAATATTTTACTTATTATTTTATGTATATGAGTGTGTTACCTGTATGTATGTAAATGCACCTGTGTTGTGCAATGAATGCCTACAGAGGTCAGGAGAGGACGTCAGATCCCCTGGAACTGGAGTTATGGACCGTTGTTAGTGCCATATGGGTGCTGGGCACTGAACCCAGGTCCTCTATAAGAACAGCCAGTGCTCTTAACCATGGAGCCATCTCTCCAGCCCTCTGTAACTGATCTTAAAACTGAGAAAATACATAAGCACTGTTAAATAATGTGCCTTAACCTGAGAACTTTCTAGGCATTTCTACTAGGGTCTGTAACACACCTTACCTTCACGCAAGTTTTCTCAAAGGATGCTGCTCTCAGTGTCAAAGCTGACTCTGTTTCTCCACGCTCCACTTCAGGGTATGAGCATAAGAAGAATGCTAGACTACTTGGTAATGTGTCAATCACTTAGAGTTGAACACTGTTTTCCATTGTTTTCTGAATCTCGTAACAAAGGATAGAAAAGCACACTCATGAGCCAAGACTACATGCTTTTAATTAAGTCAAAATGCCAATCCAAACAGTCCATTTAGGGCTATGTTCTTTCAGGACCTTTCTTCTTTCTTCCTCTTAAAAAAAATCATTACATCACTCACTCACTCGTTCGTTCGGGGCCAGCATGGGGCACATGTGAAGACAAAGAACAACTTGCAGAGTTGGCTTGCTCCTCCCACTGTGCTGGTCCTGGGGCTGAACTCAGGTCGTCAGTCTTGGCAGCAGTGCCTTCACCTGATGAGCCATCTCACCGGCCCTCTTCTCTCTTCTTCCTCTGGTGCAAACTGCTGTTTTATTAGGAGCACCTCCCCACTATCCCCTTTATGAATTCTGAGGTCTAAGAGAACATAAATGCTTTTGAAAAACTAAAAACATTTAAATAAGGCCTGGGCGATGAGCCTTACATGAATTACCTTGCTTAGTCATTAAAAGACAGTAGGATAAATATTATCATGCCAGCTGCACAGAAAGAGAACCTGTGGCTTAGATGGAGTAACTTGTCCAGCAGTCTGGCATTACAGGCTAATTTTCTTGCCTCTGTACCTTCAAATCTCCCTTCTCTGGCCACTTCTCCTCGGCTTGGCGGTGCAGCCAGGCCACCGCTGTATACTTGTTCTCACCTCAAGCCACAGCCATCTCTCCCCCTCCTTCCTTTAAAAACAAATTCCTTACACTGATTTCTACAGCATCTACTCATCCCCCATCATTCCAGGTCAAGTCAGTGGTAGTCACTCTGGCCTCTATCTAGCAGGCTTCTTCTTAGACCCCTTGTGTCTGTGAACCTCATTTGATGACGTTCACTGTATCATACAATCATTCATACTTCAGTCTCATGTGAGATAAAGGAATGCCGGTGACCCTTGAGGGGTTTTGAGAGATAAACATGGTCAAATATGTGCTTAGAAAGAACTTTCTTTTAAGGATGAATAGAAAAATTAGAAGCAAAAAAGACAGAGGAAAGAACTTGGTCTCTGCACAGTCAGTTCTCCAGACCGGTGTTATGTCTGTGAGAAGCATGAGATATGATGTCAGTGATTTCATCAATGGCCTTTATTTTTGTTCCAGGGGTCAGTGCTAATTCCTCCTCACAAGTTGTTGCTGAGTTCCTTCCTGGCTAATCAGTGCAGCCAGGGCAAAGACAAAGGTTTTCCATATCACAGGCTGCCTTAAGTGGCAATCAATCCAACTAACAACTAGATCTTACTAAGGAGTATGCCCTGCGCAGATATTCCTGCAACACCAAACCAAGAACAACACTGAACCGATAGTTGCGGCCTCTGCCGCACTCAGTGATCACTAGTTCACAGAGGCAGGGTTAGGAAGAAGAGGAACTTCACCCAAAGCAGACGTCAGTGGGGGTTTTAGTGACACATGTACACATCTGTGGAGCACAGCAAGGCACACTGCTGTATGCTTAACTCTTCCCAGTGGCACATATGCTCTGTGGCACTCATTTCCTTGGTGACAAATGAGAAACTCTAAAATGTAGATTTATCACCACACTTAAATGGAATGTCAGGTGTAAAAACACCTTGGAAAATCTCTCTGCAGCCCTCAGCTGTCTGCAGCATAAAATCCAAACAACCTGCCAGGGGCTGAAGCCTCTGGGATCTGATCTTCAGGCTCCTTGTAGCCCTGACCACTCCCTGTCCTCCAGCACTTGTCAGTTCAGTCAGAACCCAGGCTGTGACTCAAGCCTCAACAGCCACTCCAGCAAGCCTGGCTCATGCTCAAGGCGCAGCCCCATTCCAACAGGCCTCCTCCTCTATGGCTGCCTCAGGATGAAGACAGCTACTTCTACTTCAGCTGGCCTCTCCCACAGCACCTCAGCACAGGTTCAGCAGTCACCTCCCTTCTCAGGCTGTCCATTCTCTGCAGTGCTTGTAAAGCACTGCAAACTTATTCCAAAAACCCTCTGGCCTTGGGTTTCAGGAGGTGCTCCCTTTCCTATGCTCTGGAACATCACAGCACCTCTCTGTTGCCAGCACTCCCCACTCAGTCCTCCTGTCTTCCCCTTCACATCTGTCTCTGGACATCTGCTCTTCCCTGTTGGCTTCCTTGGTTCTTCAGTGTGGCACCATGTGGAGAACAGTGCCCTTGGTGAAGGTCAGGCCTCACCGATACTTTATACGTGGGGTCCTTAGAAAGCATAATACCCTTTAATACCTTTGGACCTCAGTTTTAGCCTTATGCAAGGAGAGTTTGAATTAAATCCTTTCAGCAATACTTTGTGTAAGTCCCTCAAGAAACTATAAACAGCATCTTTCTAAATTCAAACAATACAATTCTTTCATACTATGTAGTTTAATTTTTTTTTTTGTCTTTTTGAGACAGGGTCTCCTTGTAGCCCCACCTGTCCTAGAACTCATGATGTAGACCAGGCTGGCCTCGAACTCACAAAGATCTGCCTGCCTCTGCCTCCCAAGTACTGG
>NW_008350120.1:5605391-5607199 GCF_000622305.1 Nannospalax galili
TTGTCTTCTTGAGACAGGGTCTCCCTGTAGCCCCAGCTGTCCTGGAACTCACTATGTAGACCAGGCTGGCATTGAACTTGCAGAGATCCGCCTGCCTCTGCCTCCCAAGTGCTGGGATTAAAGGCGTGTGCCACCATGCCCGGCCTTGTAGTTTAATTTTTAAATTTATTTTTATTTCTTATGTGATAAGTATATTACCTGCATGTATATAAGTGCACCTGAGTTGTGCAATGCCCACAGAGGTCAGAAGAGGGTGGTGGGTCCTCTGGAACTGGAGTTATGGACAGTTATTAGCCACCATGTGGGTGCTGGAAACTGAACCCAGTTCCTCTGCAAGAACAGCCAGTGGTCTTAATCACTGAGTCATCTCTCTAGCACCATATTACATAATTTTAATTGTCAATCTTAATACATAGGGATCAAAGCCCGTCCCAGTGATGTGCTTTCTCCAACAAGGCTGGCCTTCCTAGAGATTTCATGACCTTCCCCAAACAGTACCAAGTGACTAAGTGTTCAAATACTTGAGCTGTGAGGGACACCTCATTCAAAGCACCACAGTGGTCCTTCCCCTGCATCCTTCAGAAGAACTAAGTATTAAGCAATCTCATTCCCAAAAGCCCACAAACACCGTTCTCCCTTTTGCAGCATATATTCTAAAACTGAAGCAGCTCAGAGAAGCTCAGCACATCCCTGTGTAAGGATGGCATATAAATTCATGGTGCATTCCATTTTTTAAGTTATGTGAGGAGATGGCTCAATCAGCTAAGTGTTTCCTATGCAAGCATAAGGACCTAAGCTAAAATCCCCAGCACCCAGGTAAAAGCTGGCACACTGGTGCACATCTCTAACTTCAGTACTGGAGAGGCAGAGACAGGCAGATCCTTGGCCAGCCAGTCTACCCAAATTGATAAGTTCTAGGTTCAATAAGAAACCTTGTCTCAAAAAAATAAGGTGAAGGAGCTCAAGAGAGGTGGGACCACAGGAGAAGGGTATTAGTAAGGGAGAAAGGGGGAAATGGGGGCACCGTAAGTGGGAAAACCAGGATGGAGGGTGAGACAATGTGAGAGATAAATATTGCCTAGCTAGTTTTGAAAACCAGAGGGAACCATATTACTCCTACAACCTACTGACAAATTATACATACCAGATCAAGAAATATATGTCTCAGTAAGGTTTATCTGAGAATAATTGGTCTTTGAACAAGATTTATCTGCATGGTACACAGTAATTAAAAGTACTAGACTGGTGGAAATAACCTTCTTTGATGTTTAACAGACATACTTTGAGGTATATAATAATTTGTTCAGAGGGACATAAAGGACAATTTTTGCTCCTTGCCTTCCTAGGTCGACCTGTTCCAGGGGACTATGAGCATCTCTCAAAATGTCGTGTAATTGTGGTGGGTCACCTGTCTTCTTGATCAAGGAACTGTGGTACATCACCTGTCTTCTTGATCAAGGAGGCCATGGAGACCCCACCAAATGAACTTGAACCAGAGTCCAGTCTATAAAGATGAGGGTCAACACAGGAAACATTTCCTCCATGCTTCTGAGTGAAGCCAGTCATGGTCAAGCAGGACCTTTGACTTATCTTCCCATAGGCAGAACTGGTAAAAGAAAGGAGCCGGGGGCTCCTACCTAGCCTATGTGACCCCTGAGGAACGGATCCTCAAATGACCTTAAGAGTGAAAATAAATTGGTTTATCTGGACTAACTGTATGGCCTTAAACACCCAAAAGAAAAGTATAACCAAAGATTAAAGGAGCCAATATAATTTCATAAGAGTCCATATGTATAGCTAAAGGCTAC
>NW_008350120.1:5607524-5640657 GCF_000622305.1 Nannospalax galili
ATAAATAAATAAATAAATAAATAAATAAATAAATAAATAAAATAAAGTGAGGGGCAACCAAGGAAGACACTGGATATCAACCTCTGGCCTCCACAAGCATACACATGTGCATATACCACACACAAAAAAGGGCTGAATAATATGAAATAAATAGTAATAATCATAGTTTACACTTTCCATATCAAATTTATAAGATATATAGAACATTTCATTCCATATATCACAACATGAACAGAAGTAGAAATCAGACATGAAGCACCTCAGGTCTAACACTAGTCTCACTCTGACAAGTTTAAACATGACTCTTTGCATTATATTTCAAAATTTTATGGGAAAGATCTGCATTGGATGTACATTCAGTATTCAAGGTCATCGCCTCTTGTAAAGTCATGGTTCATTTCAGATGTTCTCGCAAAGCCTCCCAAGTACTATCAGCTACTCTGAGCATCCTGGGGTCTACTGAATGCAGAATACTTGCTTTTATAATGTGCCACTGTCCTGAAAACATTGAATGTGAATAGCTCCCCATCAAGATGTACTTTAGGTCATATGGAAACTGTGTGGAATAGTTTTAGTTGTCAACCTGGCACACTTGGCTAGAGGGCACCTCAACTGAGGGCTCAGCCCACTGTGAGTGATATAGGCCACTGTGGATAAGAAGCAGGCTGAGTACAGTCCAGAGGAACAAGCCAGTTAGCAGTGTTCCTCCACGGTACTTTGGTTCCTGCCCTGAGCTCCCACCTTGGCTTCCCTCCATTATGAACTGTAAGCTGAAGGTAAAATAAACCCTTTCCTCCCCAAGCTGGTTTTGGTCAGTACTCTTATTATATTAATAGAAAGTAACTAAGACAAAAATCTACTGTAGACGTTTCCTAAATACAAAAATAAAAATAAAGAGATTAAATGGAGTTACTCTATAAAGGGGTGACAATACCCCTACTAGACACCACAGCCTAGCAAATAAGAAACCCAGGGCCAGGAATGGGTTATCTCTTTTGAAGTTCCTCGTCAGTGGGTTCCCAAAGACCCCCATACATTACAGGCAATTGCCATTGCTCTTTGTTACCCTCCAGAACTTAATGGTAAGACCCTATTTCTCCTACATAATAGAACACGGAGAAACCAAGTTGGTCCTGACCTGGAAGCTTCCTCCCTGCTGGCTAGCTTTCATAGTGCTGGAAGGTGCTATGGATGCTACCATAAGAGGAGAAAAGTAATCATTAGTCTTACCCGGTGTGAGCCCTGCAAACTACAATGACAACTGGCCTGGCTAGACATGCCTGCTGTACAGTCATGGCAATATCATAAGAATAACCAACCACTCTGAATTGAAGGCCCATTCCATGAGATGAAGCCCATAACTGGTACCATAATCTGGACCAAGAACCTGTGGCCAGACAAGTTACACCCTAGTGGAGAACCTACTATCATTATTCTACTAAATGGACATAGTATTAAACTGATTACTAATGACTTATTGACATACCCATAGTTTAGTTCATTAGAGAAGGTTCTTCTTACAGTACATTGTGATTAACACAGCTTGTCAACATACAGAGAATAAGAGACTGCGGAGTGCTCAGTCCTAAATCGAACATCTATATCATACTTCCTCCCCACAAGGCTCAGGGATCGTCATGGAAGTAGGGTCTGAAAGATTGTGAGAGCCAGAGATGGTGGATGAATACAGCAAACACAACAGAACAGTTGCAGATATGAACTCACAGCAGTTGTATAAGCATGCACCTGGGCAAGCTCAGACCCGACAAAATCCCAGCATGGAGTGGGGAGGTAGGCATGAAGTCCCATACCTAGTTGAAGCGTTATTGGCAGCTGAAAGGGAAAGTTACTTTTCATTAAGGATATGATACCCACTGACTGAACACACCCCAGGGTATGGTCCCACCCCCAAGGGTATCTGGGCAACATAAATTGGACTCAATGGGCTTTTTTTAAAAAAAAAAAAAGAGGCCATGAAGTTGGGTGGGTAGGGAAGTACGGGATGGATCTGGGAAGAGTTGGGAGCTGAATAGGATCAAGATACCGTGCATGAAATAAAATTTTTTATTTATTTATTTTTAAGTGTATGAATGCTTTGCCTGCATGTATGTAAGTGCACCATATATATGCAATGTCCATGGAAGGCCAGAAGAGCGCATCAGATTCCCTGGAACTGGAGTTACAAACAGTTGTTAGCTGTCATGTGGGTTCAGGGAACCAAACCTGGGTCCTCTGAAAGAGCAGCAGGGCTCTTGACCACTGAGCCCTCTCTCCAGCCCCCCAAATATTTTAAAGATGTATTTTAAAGAGCTGGAGAGCTGGCTCACCGGTTAAGAACACTGGCTGCTCTTGCAGAGGACCGGGGTTCAATATCCAGCACCCACATGGCAACTAACAACTGTCTGCAACTCCAGTTCCAGGAATGCCATACCTTCTGACCTCCACAGCATTGCATGACATGGGTGCACCTACCTACAAACAAGCAATACACTCATACACATAAAATAAAAATAATAAATATTTTTAAAGATGTATTTTTTAAGTTTTTAGAAGTTCCTTTAGAGTTCAGGCTCTAAGGTAGATGAGCCACCCTAAGAGGCCTAAGAGCTATGATGTCAGGCCAGCTACTCTGCAGAAGACACTCCTCCAGGTGGACACATAACATAAAAATACTCTCCCTGAGCACACACGATAACTCATGATGCAGTATTATTAATGCCACTGTCAAGAATGTGCCAACAACATTATTCATTAATTCAGCTCATATTCTATTTAACTGCTTGTCTGAATATACTTCCTCTAGCTCAATATGAATAATATTTACTTCATCATTTAACAAATTTAATTCCAAACTCAATTCACCTACCTTTTTCAGGCCAGCAAAACCTTCTGATTCCAGAAAGAAAAAGGCAAAGGGCATCAACACAAATAAACAAAGGTTGGAAAACAGAGAAGCAAGGTTCCACAAACCTGTAAGGATGATAAGAAAAAGAAGAGAATCAGGTTAGATACTAACACATCTTTTCGAAGTTCACTAAATTGTGACATGCATCAAGATCTATAATTTCTTTTTTTTTTTTTTAATCTTCTTGAGACAGGGTCTTCCTGTAGCCCAAGCCAGCCTGGAACTCACTATGTAGACCAAGCTGGCCTTGTACTCATTGAGATCCGCCTGCCTCTGCCTCCCAAGTGCTGGGATTAAAGGCATGTACCATGACACCCAGCAAGATCTATAATTTCTAATAATAAAAGTCAACACATACTTGAAATGACAACCTAAACCTGGCAATCAGAAAATAATTATGTGTTTACTTAAAATATTTTTAGTTTTGTGATTTGAACCTATCGGTAAGAGCCAATATAAAAAACAGTTACTTGTTCCTCTGTCCCCAAGTAAATTAACTAGTGTCATCACCCATGCAGAGATCAAAGACACAGCTCTTTAGACACATCAGCATGGGATATTTAAATTAGAGCTACTAGCATCTACTAGCAAATACCAAGTACCCACTAAGCATTTCCCACATATAATCTCATTTAATTTAAACCTCATAAAATGGCCTAATAATAATAACTGGCATTTACTGTGTTCCATGTGCCAAGTACTGCTTGCTCTAAGGGACTTGCAGGCCTTCTGTGAACTCACTTCCTCATCAAGGAGTCCCTGAGACAGACAGTACTGCTGACCCACAGCACTGCAGCACAGGCTGGCTGTCACTCGTCAAGGCTGCAGAGCATGTGAGTAGTAGGGCTGACTCTGTACCTGGAATCCTGAAAAACCAGAGTTTCAACAACAATACAAAATGGGAAAGAAAATGTGACCGAGGCAGGCAAGCTCAAGGAGGAGTTTTCCTTTTGGTCGTGTTCTGCCACAATAAACAGCAGTGAAAATGAGTGTTGACTCACGAAGTGACACTTTCAGGCTTGTTATTGGCAGTGTGTTTGCCCAACATCTATTTTTCAAGGCCAAACATGAAAATTCTAGATTGAGCTTCAAAAATGATGATTATAATCTTTAAAATGGAGTCAAAGATAAAAGTTATGCTAAGTATATACTCAGAGCACTGTGTGCAGTTTTAAAAACAGGTATTGTGCTCTTTGCACACCTTTATTGAGAGACCGTGCTCAGAGCACTAGAAACACAGTGGCAAACACACACAACATATTGCTCTGGCTCAGACAAAAGTGAGCCCTCTGAACTGTCAACACAAACTCCCACTGCTATGGCATGAGTTCATATCCACACTCACAGCTGCCCTGTTCGTTCTTATGGAAGACAAGGAGGTAAAAACCTGAACAGCAGCATGGTTATCTAAAGACATTCATTTCTTTCAGTAAAGTAATTAATAAAATCAACTAATAGTGTCTTTTTAATTTTTTCTTTTTTTTAAAAATTTTATGTGTATAAGTGTTTTGTCCGAATGTATGTAAGTACATCACATGCATGCAAAGCCCAAGGAGGCCAGAAGAGGGTGCAGGATCCTCTGGAATTGGAGCTATAGACTGTTAGCCACCATGTGGGTGCTGGGAACCAAATCTGGGTCCTCTGCAAGACCAGTCAGTGCTGTTAACTGCTGCACCATCTCTCTAGTCTACAATTAATAGCTTATTATCCAAAAATCAAGATATTTTTAACACATGATTATAATGCACATTTTATCTTTGCAAGAAGCAAAATGTTTTACACAACTTTTTAGAAAACAATGTATTAATATCTTTTTTTTGAGACAGCATCTCATTTATCCGAGGCTGACCTCAAACTCTCTCTGTAGTAGTCCAAGATGGCCCTGAACTCCTGATATTCCTGCTGAGCTATCTCTCTAGGCCCTGTCTTAACATCTTTTAGTGAGAAAATTAATTTGAACTTTTTAAAGTAAAAATTGCTTTAAAATATGTTTATACACTCTGTCCCCTTAAAGGAAAAAGTTAAGGCCAAGCACACTGGTACACATCTCTAAATCCCAGATACTAAGGAGGCCAACACAGGAGAATCATTAGAGTTCACAAGCTCAAGGCCAGCCTGGATGACATGGTAAAACCTGTCTTTTAAAAGACAAGAAGAAGATAAACATTTCACTCCTTTTCTTTATTGGCCCATTATAATCACAATCACCAGGAAGGCACAAAGACCTAAGGAAGACTGAGTGTACACACCTGAGTCACAGAGAGAGAGAAAGAGAGAGAGAGAGAGAGAGAAAGAGAGAGAGAGAGAGATGGGGAGAGAGAGACAGACAAGCAGAGACAAAGAGGTCTGAGTGTACAAACCTGAGTCTCAAAGATTTGACGATTTGACTGTGTCCTGTCTGCACTTCCATGTGACAACCTTGCTAGGTCCCAGGTTCCTCATCTATAAAATTAGTCTTAATGATACATGTGTGGTCATCATTTAGAATTAAGTGAAATAATGTATGGATAACAACTGGACCAATGTCTGCCACAAAATAGTCCATACTTTCTTGCTTTTATTAACAGTCATTGTTAGCTCCCAGCACACTGCTAATCTTACAAGTCCCCAGGCTCCATTTCTCCTCTCTTCCTCTCTCTCTCTCTCTCCGCCCCCCTCCCCCGCCAGTTGTATCAGCTCCTGGTTTTCATTACTAGCACTCTGCATGTATCTATCTACAGTCTCTCTACCCTAGCCAGTGCTGGGTGAAGATTCTAAGACAAAACTTTTCAAGAATTGTACCCAAAGAAAGACTATATGGACCTGAATCAAAGCTGTCCTGTCAGGCCCAGTTCATAAACTTTTACTTGCAGTCTTTAGTCCGTACTTTGATTATTCAACATTTTATTTAGAACTTCCGTGTTTCTTCCAGATGCAAGAGGTGGTACAATAATTCTTACTATGCAAATAATCACTTCCTGGGGACACTGTAGTGTTGGCATACTGCTCTGAACCAGCACAGTAGAAAACAGAAATAGCAGCTTTAACACACATGTTTATAGACGATAAACAGCATCCTGTTGAGGAGCACACTCCACTTAGAGGAAAGAATTCTGATCCAATTAATGCCACCCTGTCCTTCTAGAAAACTATCTTTAAAGAAAGCCGTGATGAACCTACTCAGCAGCACTGCTAGGGCAGCACTCAGCCCCTCTGACATGGGCCCTCATGGTACCTTCAGCCTCAGATTCTCAACACCAGCTTTAAAGCCAGAAAGTGGCTATACCACATTTCCTAATTTACTGAGATACTGTTGGGCAAAATAAATTCCACTTACTAACTTTCCATATTCTTTGCAGACATCTGTAATTTAATTAGGTTCTCCACATCCAAGTTCTGGAAATGTTACATTGCTCACCAACACCTGACTACCCAATGTCGGCTTTGGTGCCAAAGAATCAAATGACGACAAAGAAATCGCCTCAAAAGAGAAAAGCTCACAGGCCAAAGTAAGTGAAGTCTCAGACCTTGTCAGTGTAGAATGAAGATAACCACAATGTGTACAAAAATAAGACATGTTAATCTTAGCCCCACTGAACTGGAACTTACATACACTACATGCAGTGCTACAGTTCAGACAGTCTTGAGCGTGCCTCCCCACATGCCCTTGGTCTCCCCAGGAAGCTTGGTCTTCAGTGTAGCAATTTTAAAGTGTTGGGATCTTTAAATGAAGGCTCAGCGGAGATGAGCAGATTCTGGGGAGCACTGGTCTAGTGAAGGGATTGGTGCTTTTCTCATGAGAATACATCCTCACTCTCAAAGTCATTATAAAAAGAGGTCACCCTTCTCCTAGGCGTGTTCCCATTCCACTTCACTGTGCTATGACATGAGGGTGGGAGATCAGGGAAGGGACACTCACCAGGGCCCCTAGAACTGTAACACTTCTTTTCTTTCTAAAGTACCAACCTCAGACATTGCTGCAGCAACATAAAGTGGACTAACACACAAAGTGTACAACTTGATAAGTGTTCACACCATGATGACTAATAGGCTGATGAACACACCATTGCACCAGGTTTTCACATGCCCTTACAGAATCTGTGCCTCTTACACACCCCAGCCAGACACTGATTCTGTACTTCAAAACAATAGATTTTCTAGAATTTTTATGTACATGGATCATGTACTTTGTACTGTTGTTTTGCCTGGTTTCTGTCACTGAGAGCACAGATGAGATGGAATCCTTATTGAACTGTCCCACCTGTTGACAGCATCTAAGCTGTTCTCACTATGTAGCTACTGCAGATGCAACTGTCATAACCATGTATGTCCAGACTTCCAGGAACAACATGCTTTCACTTCTGCTGGGTAAGTATGCAGCAGAGGACGGCCACACCGTATAACAGGTATATGTTTAACATTTTAGGAAACTGGCGAAATGGTTTCTAAAATGGTTGTATTTTGTTTTTGTTTTTGTTTGTTTTTTAGTCTTTTTGAGACAGGGTCTCCCTGTAGCCCCAGCTGACCTGGAACTCACTACGTAAACCAGGCTGGCCTTGAACTCACAGAGATCTGCCTGCCTCTGCCTCCTGAGTGCTGGGATTAAAGGGATGCACCATCATGCCCGGCTAAAATGATTGTATTTTACATTCCCACCAACAAAGGAAAATTCTTTATATACCCTGAAAACAAATCCTTTAACAGGTATGAGGTCTGAAGATATTTTCTCCTAGTTCGTGGACTCTTTTTTTTCTAATCAAAGAACAGCTTATCAGATTTAACAAGGCCAAATTTGACAATATTTTCTCTTATGGATTCTGATCTTGATATTATCCAAGAAATGATGGCTCAGTCCAGTGTCACAAAGACTCCTACATTTGCTTCTCTGTGCAGTGGCTTCAGGGTTTATATTTAGGTCTACGGTCTCTTGAGCTACTTTGTATTGGTGCCAGGTGCAGATTATTTTCGCCATGATTACCCAACTGTTCCATCTCCATTTGTTAAAATTACTCTTTTCTCCACTAAATTATCTTTGTACTTTTGTCAAAAATCAATTGACAATTTCCATGTCCATGCCTTGGACTCTGTGCCCTGTCAGGCTGACCAATTAGTCTGTCTTTATGCTGCTACCACAGTCTCCATCATTATAGACTGAAAATAGTCTTCAAATAGGAAGTCCTCCAAGTGTGTTCTCTTTCAAAGTTGTTAGGCCAAAGGAAATTCACTGAACTCTCATTTGAATTTCAGACTAGCTTATCAATTTCCACCAAAAAGTATATACTGGGGCTTTGATTAGCATTGTGTTCAATCTATACATCACTGTGGGGAGAGCTAGTATTTAACATGAAAAGCTACATCACCCAACTCAGAAACTGGAACCTCAGTCCCTGCTATGATAACATCTAGAGGCAGTGCTCTGGGGAGGGTGCAGTCCTGTGAGAAAAGAGGGGAGCGGGAACACCCTTCTTGTTTATCTGTTTTGTTTTGTCTTTTTTGAGACAGGGTCTCCTTGTAACCCCAGCTGTTCTGGCACTCACTATGTAAACCAGGCTGGCCTCGAACTCACAAAGATCCGCCTGCCTCTGCCTCCCAAGTGCTGGGATTAAAGGTGTGCACCACCACGCCCAGCTGTTTTGTTTTTTTTTGAGACAGGATTTTCCTGTAGCCCCAATGACCTGGAACTTACTATGTAGATCAGGATGGTCTTAATCTCATAGAGATCCACCTACCTCTGCCTCCTGAGTACTGGGATCAAAGGCGTGTACTACCATGCCTGGCACAAACATCTTTAAACATAGACTGAATGACTGCAAAGCCTCCCTTGGGCCAGAGTCCAATTGCGCTGCCCACCGCTACTGCAGATCTCAGGAAAGCAGAACACTGCTTACAAGACATCTGTCTTCCGTTTTCTCGAGAGAGAATTGCTTTGGGTTGAAGGACAGCTTTTCCTGCTTCTAATGGACTAAACAAAGATTATTATCTCAATAAAATCCTGACATAGGATAAATCACTTGTAATAATATGAAAGATGCACAAAATAAAATAAACCAAAAATAGAGCAGAAACATCTCCTTGTTGGACTCACTCATAAGCAAATTATTTTTTAAGTTTTTTTTAATTTTATGTGTATGAGTGTTATGCCTGCATGTATGTAAATGCACCCATGTTGTGCAATGCCCATGGAAGACAGAAGAGGGCATCAGATCCCCTGGAACTGGAGTTACAGACAGGTGTTAGCAACCATGCCAGTGCTGGGGATAAAACCTGGGTCTTCTGTAAGAGCAACCAGTGCTCTTAACTACTGAGCCATCTCTCCAGCCCCATAAGCAAATTACTTTTTAAGAGATTCAATAAATTCCCTCCATAAATTCCCTTACTTAAAAATGACAGCCCTGGAATTCGATCCCAGGTCTCTTCCTCTCCACATTACTGTATACTGCCTCACACTGGGTAAAAAGGGTTTATAGTTTTATTATTCTTATCTACCAAAAGGAATATATCAGTTTCGTCAGATTTTACTATAGGACATACCCGATATGTTAGCCCATTAATTCCTTCCCTCAGTGTAAGGCAGAGTGCTTAACCAAGCCCATGATCAGTAAGACAATAAAACAGAGCAAAGCAACGCTACTTCCCACTTACTTCTCCACTGCACAAGTATGGGCACAAACACACAAAGGCTTTCTTAAAGTCTTTCAAAATTCAATTTCAAGGGGCTGGAGAGATGGCTCAGTTGGTAAAGAGCCTGTCTTGCAAACATGAGGATCTATATTCAATCCCTAACACCCATGTAAAAATCCAGGTATGGTACCAAGTGTTTGTAATCCCAGTGCTGGGAAGGCAAGGAGGGTGGGTCTCGGAGGCTTACTGGCCAGCCAGCCTAGCTAATTGGTGAGATTCAGGCTAGTAAGAGACCTTGTCTCAAGAAAGCAATATGGATAGCTCTTGAGCAATGGAACCTGAGGGTGACCTCTGACTTCCACATGTACATATGTGCATGCACACTGCATACGCACATGGTGCCACACAAATATGCATGCACACATACACCTCCAATTTGTTAATTCAAATTCAATAAAATATTGAATGTGCTGCATGGACTTAGTACACTACAATGTCTCCGCCAAAAATAAAATGCTCACTGTACTTGTACTTTAAAGGAGCTTACCAGTTCTTACAGCAAGAATCTGAGTGAAGGGCACTTTATAACTGACAGTCAACTGTGCATGACTTTGTGGGCTTCAATTCAGTCACTGGATTCCTCATGTCAAATAGGTTACAACTCATTGGCTCTTAGGAAGAATAGAGGACAACAACACCCAAATGTTTAAACAAAGGTCAGTGTCTGTTGTCAGTGTTATGTAACCGACCAAAGATAAAAACTGAGGCTGGAGAAATGGCTCAGCAATTAAGAGCACTGGATGCTCTTGATTCCCAGCACCCACAGAGTGGCTAAGAACCATCTGTAACTCCAGTTATAGGAGAATTCAATGGCCTCTTCTGACCTCCATGGGCACTGTATGACACAGGTGCACTTGCATGCATGCAGGCAATACACTCATACACATTAGAAAATAAAAATAATAAAATATTTTTAAAAATAAAAACTGAAAAATTCTTACATGCCAGCAGGTATTCAAGGCAAAGACAAGAAAACAGTGTGAATTATGGCTAAAATTAGGCAACACTTTCCTTAAAGAACTATTCTCATTAGTTTGACCCCCAAAAGCTTATACTATAAAAAATCTATACATATATGAAACTTAAGATACATAAAAATGACAATGACATAAAAGCTAAGAACTAGATGGCTCAGTGGGCAAGAGAAAGCAGCGAAGCCGAACTGAGGTGGGGGCCCTGGAGGCTCCCTCTTCCCAGCTTCACTGCCTATGCCATTCAAACATCGACCTCAGCAAAACTGCCAATCGCCACACCCTATAGGCTTCAAAATTCTCAATGGGTTAAGCCACAGATATACATGTGGGAAGCAAAAGGTCTACCATATTTATAATCAGAAAAATACTATCATGTGTAGCATTTATTCTTATTACTGATCTATAAAAATACGTATTTCCAGAACAAGAAATTCAAATTCTTCTCTGGAAGTCAAAAGTCAAAAAAGTAAAACTTGCCTTAGGCAAAAACTCACAAATCAGTAAAAAGTAATTACTCTGGCCAACACACTCATTAAAACTAAGACAGAACTAGGGAGACGCCTAGGTCAGTAAAGTGCTTACTGCACAAGGATAAGGACTTGAGTTCAAAGCCCAGAAACAATGTAAAAAAGTCAGGCATGGTGATACGTACTTGTAAGCCCAGGGCTGGGAAGGCAGAGATAAGCAGATCCCTAGGGTTCCCTGGCCAGCCAGCCTAGCCAACTCAGTGAGATCTGGGCTGTACGAGACTCTGTCTTTTAAAAAAAAAAATATATATATATATATATATATATGAAATAAGAAGAGGAGGAGGAGGAGATGAAGAAAGTGAAAACTAAGATAGCTGTGGAGAGCTAAAGAGATCTCCATCAGTGGTTCAAGACAAAAGGCCAGATACTGTGACACACACCTATAATTCCAGCATCTGGAAGGCAGAGACAGGAGGATCACTCAGCCTACACTATACAGTGAGTTCCAAGCCAGCCAGGCCTACACAGTAAGACTCCATCTCACGCACAAAAACAAAATCGCAGAGCTCACAAAGACCAACAGTGTCAGCTGTACAAATGAAGAAAACCATGTAAGATTACCAGAAAGTTCTACATATCAACTAATGAAATAAGAGGCCTTTGTCATGCTTTTTTTTTATTAAGTTCACTAACCAGAACAAATACGTGTAAGAATTTCAGACTAAGTTTGTGGCAATCTATAATTATAACATCCCTAACGTGTAAGAAAATTTGAAGTTCCCATTAGAAATTTGTCTAATATATAGATATAATAGTATATCTAAAACCAGATGTGGTGGTGCATACCATCATCCCAATACTTGAGAGATGAAGGTAGGGAGGATCAAGAGTTCAGAGCCTGAGGGCTGGAGAGATGGCTCAGCAGGTAAGAACACTGGCTATTCTTCCAGAGGACCTGGAATCGATTCCCAGTACCCACATGGCAGCTAATGACCAGCAGTAACTCAGGTTCCAGGGGATCTGACACCCTCTTCTGGCCTCTGTGAGGTATTGCATGCACATGGTATACTTATATTGTATGACAAAACACTCATACACAGAAAATAAAAATATTTTTTTAAATGAGTTCAAGGCTAGTCTAGTCTACATGAGATTTTGTCTCCCTCCCCCCCCAAAAAAAAGTGTTTTTAACACATATTGCTAAGCAGGTATTATGGGCTTGCCAACTTTGCAAAGTTTAATAAATTCCCAGTCTTTTCCTGACATATATCATAACTACACAACATATCCCTTAACAACATTCTACAATATTTATGCAATTTAAAATTACCATTACCATCAGTACACATATTTTATTGTATATTATCTCATACTAATTTATAAAATCAAAAATAGCCAAATCTCAGCTTTAGAAAGCTAAAATTATATGCTTCAATATAGTTGAACTATAAAACTTTAGAAAGGTAGTTTGTCTAAATCAGTATCCTTGGCAAGTTATTTGGAAGGCAGCCAATGCCCATTCCCAGAGAGGTTTCGATGAGAGGCTGCTCAGCAGCCCAAGGGCACTCAGCTAAAAACACAAGAGTGGGTGGTTTTCCCCCGGGGTTCGTTAGCTTCTGCTGCCACCTGCTGGTGTCACAGAACAGTTCAAAATACAACATTCAACCCATGTAGACAAAAATTTTCGTGAATTTAAATTCGAAAAATAACCAAAGTCAAGCACTATTCAATAGTTTCCAAAATTATAAAAAGTTAAAACCACATTTCAATAAAACTGAAGAATCTATCAAAATAATGATTTTAAAAACGTCTTCCAACAAAGCAGGAGGACAGGGCGAGCTATTCCAAATGGTGTTAGCGTCTCTGCTCACTCATCTACTTAAAAGGAAACTGAACAATCCCACAATGGGCTGTGAAATCGCCTTAATACAACCTTGCTTATGGCAAAAATAGTCTATCTTCCTTAGCAAACATTAGCATACAACCCTACCCCCTACGAAAAACACTGTTCAAGTCTGATTTCCCTTCACAATATTTCCTGTGAAACTACATAAACATCAGCTTTCTTTTTACAAAAGCGGCATCATCAGCACTCAGGAGCAGGGGGAATCACAAATTTTAGACCAGCCTGGGCTATGGTGCAAAACCCTATCTCAGGAAAAAAAGCATGAAGACTAGGGATGTCCGTTACTCAATGCTAGAGCCTTGCCTTGCATCAACAATGCCTTAGGCTTTTTGTTTTGGGGTTTTTTTGTTTGTTTGTTTTTTGGATTTTTTTTTTTTTGGTCTTTTTGAGACAGGGTCTCCCTGTAGCCCCAGCTGGCTGGACTGAAACTCACTATGTAGACCAGGCTGGCCTTGAACGCACAGAGATCCACCTGCCTCTGCCTCCCGAGTGCTAAGATTAAAGGCATGCGCCACCATGACCACCTGGGCTTGATCTTTTATATCACAAAATACACAGGGTGAGGTGGGAGCATGTCTGATTATAAATATGCTTTTCCTCAAACTCTATTTTATTTTTATTTTATGTGTATGAGTGTACTGCCTGCAGGTACATAAGAGCACCTTGTCATGCAAGGCCCTTCAACATCAGAAGAAGGCATCAGAGTCCCTGAAACTGGAGTTATGGATGGTTGTTAGCCACCATGTATGTGCTGGGAATTGAACCTGGATCCTCTGCAAAAAGCATCCAGTGCTCTTAGTTGCTGAGCCATCTCTCCAGTCTCTTCCTCAACCTCTTTATCTATCAACAAATATTAATTGACATCATGATCTATAATGGACAAAAATCCATGCTACTGTTTGGATCCATGAAAATCTGATTAAGCTGTTTCCCTTCTCCAAATGCCTAGACTGTCTTTAGTATGACAATATCACAAAGTCCAGGCATTATATTATACAAATTATGATAAAGGGCTGAGATTCCGCTGTGACTAGTAGTAAATTATCAGAAACATTCAAGAATGGTACAATAAAATTTAAGATTCACTTTAAGTTTGATTGCTGGTAATCTAAAGGCTTATTTGTCTTTCTCTGGAGCTTAAAAACAGATTCTAAGAAAAACAATGGCAGCGGTTGGACAGATGGCTCAGTGGTTAAGAGCACTGGCTGCTCTTGCAGAGGACCCAGGTTCGATTCCCAGCACCCACATGGTGGTTAACAACCATCTGTAACTCCACTCCCAGGGGATCTGACACCCTCTTCTGGCCTCCTTGGACACTGCATTCATGTGGTGCACATACATACATGCAGGCAAAACTGTAATACACATAAAATAAAAATACATTTTTTAAAAAGGAAAAAGATGGGTTTTGTGTTGTTCCTTCATGCCTCTAGTATACTGTCTGTTCCTGACAAATCAAAGAAAAGTACAGCCCTCACAAAAAGAGTCCGCTTCACTGTGGTTCATTTTAACAACTGAATCTGAGCTGGCCATTCTGTTATCCATGTACATCTCTGCTCACTAGCAAATGGAAATGAAGCAAACACTAGGCCCCAAGGCAGAAAAACACCTCCAAAACTCATGGTTTCCACACTGGAAGGTATAACTTAGTTCCATCATTCTCCTGTCTTTCAAATTTTTGCCATTTTTGGCTTTTAATGTTAAACTCACATTGTAGAAAAGTAGCCATCCTGAAGTAGGTGCTTTAGTAGCATGTAACATATTCCGAGTACTGCAGTCACTGCCTCTGCACAGCTCCAGAACTTTTTCCCTACTGTATGGATGGCTGCTTCTCCAAACATAGAACTGATGCTCTCAACTAACTTTTTTTACAGTGCACAAGATGCAGAAAGTGTTCATACATATGGATTCTTTCCATTGGCCTTTTATCCTTTTCCTCTATTTTAGTTAAACCAGCAATGTCACTTGGTCACCTCTGCCTCCTCTGTTCAAGCCTAAAACACATAAGAGCTGTGGGCACACCAAGGTCCATTATGAGTCACAGAATCACAGTGGAGGCCCATTGCCCTCTTCAGATAACTATATTTGCCTTTTGAAAAATAGCTCTTGGCCTGGTATGGGGCTTTCATAGAGATTAAATGCTTGACCGTGGACAAGTTACCATGTGGCCTAGCTGCCCGTCATGAATGGAATGCCTTGTGGTACTCCTAATCCAAAAAGCTGGACATGCACAGCAGTACTCTCTCATCAAACAGAAATGGTGTCTGTGTGACAGGCCCTGAAAGTGAGAACAAGTAAGTTAATCAAGAAGTGACTGACCCAAGAACACAGGGCTCCCTCCTCTCTGCATACACTCATCTGAAAGAGAAAGAGCCCTGGTTTAGTTTGCAGCACTTGCAGGCTCTCCAGTAACTTGGGTGGCTCTGGCACTGCAGCCCTTTCTGAGCCATTCCTGAAGGAAGACGTGAAAGGAAATCCTTGAGGGACAGAAGAATAAGCAGCAAATTTGATTCTCTTACTTGGAAGGAGGAACTGTCGAATTATAATTATATGCTAGCTGATGTGCTATGGCCAGTGGTTTGGCTGGATGGTCAGGGACCTGGAAAACTGAATTTGGAAACTGATGTCAAGGACATCTGGGAAAGAGGTATATGGACAGATTTTTCTGACTGGACCGAAAAAAAAAAATGAAAACAAAAAGAAAAGTGAAGCTGCCTGCGTATCCCAAGTGAAATACTCTTCAAAGGGTGACGTGGCAGAGGGATGACCCAAAAGGATGGAGTAGCTGTGAAGAGCAGTCACTCTCTTTCTCCAGCCACCAGGTATCACCCAGAGGGGGTCATGAACAAATGGCCACAGTGGCAGGAATGGAGGCTGTGCAATGGGCTCAGCAACATGGACTTCCACTCACCAAAGCAGGCCGTGCTACGGCCCCTGCTAGGCCCAATCTGCTACCTATGATTTTTGTTTTCCAAATTTCCATACCAAATATATATTTCTTTGAACACATACAAACACATACATACACTTACATTTATGTGTTACGGCCTCAGTTTTTTATTTTATTTATTATTTTTATTTTATGTGTATGAGTGTGTAAGTGCACCCATGTCCTGAAATGCCCACAGAGGTCAGAAGAGGGCATCGGATTCCCCTGGAACTGGCATTATGGATGGTTGTTAGCCACCATGTGGGTGCTTAGAATTGAGCCCAGGTCCTCTGCAAGAATAGCCAGTACTCTCAACCGCTGAGCCATCTCCAGCTCCTAGGGTCTCATTTTCAAAACACAACAATTAAGAACACTCCTAACCAGATGTAGTGGTGTACACCTTTAATCCCAGCACTGGATCTTTGTGAGATCAAGGCCAGCCTGATCTACTTAATGAGTTCCAGGCCAGCAAGGGCTACAGGAAGACAACGTCTCAAAACAAAACAAAACAAAACAAAACACAAACCACTCTCATAGCATCATCACCTGTCCATACCGTAATGAAAACAAAATGTGTGCCTTGCTTATGAAAACCTTCATAAACTATGTTAGCTTTTTTTAATATTTTATTATTGTTATTTTTATGTGTATGAAAGTATTGCCTGCATGTATGTAAGTGCATTCGTGTCATGCAATGCCTACAAAGGTCAGAAGAGGGTGTCAGATCCCCTGGAACTGGAGTTACAGATGGCTGTTAGCCACCATGTGGGTGCTGGGAATCAAACCTGGGTCTTCTTCAAGAGCAGTCACTGCTCTTAACCACTGAGCCATCTCTTCAGACCCAAATATGTTAACTTTTAAAACTCTAAGAACAAATCATTACAAAACTATAGTCTTTTTAAAGCAATACGGCAATGGCATGAGACCAGACAGACAAGTCTGTGGGAAAGCATGGAGTAAAACAGCATTCCCTCCTGCTTACTCTGAAGCAAGCACCAGACTAGGCAGGCACTGCATACTGTACCTATTCCACCTGCCACATAAAAATGCTGTAACTAGGCCTTTCTCTGTCTACCTTACAGATAAAACACTATGACTTGGAAAGAATAAACAATTTGCTCAGGGTTACTGATAGTAAAACACAGAGGTTAATTCAAACCTAGGTCTACCTGACTTCAAAGCCTAGAAACAGACCCTAATGGAATGAGTTACTAGATAAAAAGACAGTAGTAAGAAACTCCCAAAATTACTCAGGCTATTGCCCTTGATGGCCTCCCAGAACTTGAAGGTAAGACCCTACTGCTAAAGACAGAACATACTTCAGACACAGGACTTGGAGCAATAAAGCTGCAACTGACCTGAAACCACTTTCTCTGAAGGCGAGCTCTCATAGCTTTGGAGAGCACTATGAAAGTGCCAAGTAAAAACATCAATAGATGGTCCAACACCAGCTTCAAGACCAAATAACCACATCAAAGACCTGCATAGCATATGACATTGGTGCAGTAGTAGCACTTTTATCTTGGGAGTAATCAACAGCTGCCTAATTGGACTAAAAGCCCACTCAATGGGAGGAAACTCAAGTGTGGTACTGTAAACCTAGCCTAATACACATGGCTGGAGAGGTCATAGATCTTAGAGACAACGCCAAGACTGTCACATCCATAGACTAATGTAATTTCTTACCATGCGCAAAATATGTATCCTTATATTTGCAGACAAATAGCCCAGTAACCACTCATTAAAGAAGCTTATTTTGCACCAGTCAGAGACTATTACCAAGTACACAACTGGTCACAGACAGATATTGTCTATGAATTGCTCAGGCCTAAGCGACACATCTAAAATGCAACCTCTACATCTAAGGTGCACAGAGCATAGAACAGAGGTAATGAAGAAGACATTAGTGAATCTCTCAATTCTCATTAATGAAGATTCTCATGCAACAGAGGGACAGAAGCACAAAAGGTTACAAACGGCCAAAACGTAGAGATTGAGTCAGCAGATTGCTGGTCCTTGAACAGGAAAGTTCACCCACTAAAGGGATCAGGGACCATTGTGGAAGAGGGGGCAGAAAGATTGTAAGAGCCAGGGAGGAGGTGCACAATCATATGGAAAGAGAGTCCTACAAGCTCCTGGGCACCTGCTCATATGATTCTATGGCAATGGTGTCGGCATACACAAGTCCCATGCAAACTTGGGCAGACAAAAACCCAGCATAGAACTGGGGAAATGATCAGCAGACCCCAATCTTAGCTGAGGAAACACTGGCAGCTGATTACTGCTGGGTGAGGAAGAATTGATCTTCCTAAAACAAGAGACTCTAGATAGGCTGACTAGATCTCAGTGGATGGACTTGCACAGGGGACTGTCTGGAGACAGTGACTTGATACATTGGGCCTTAATACAGATGACAGAGTATATGGGTTCCAATGGGGGGCTGTGGGAGCATGCCAGCGGGGATGGGGGTAAAAAGATGATTAAGATTCTTTGAGATATTCTTATAAAATACACAAAAATTCAAAAATATAAATTTAAAAAAAGAAACACTAGAGGAAAGAATATTCAATTGATGGCACTGAAACAGTGAGCTTTGGGAGGGAAACAAAGTTCTTGTGTAAACTACAGATGGATTCAATAGTTAAGCACATGCAAAACTACTGCTAAGAAAAGAAGTGAATGTTTGTTACATCTCAGGATGGGAAAGGATCTTCTACATAGAAAAACAATTGGAGAAAAACCAAAGAAAGAAAAAGACCAGACCACATGAAAACAGATAATTCTGGAACCAAATAAGATCCAAAAAGCAAAATAACTAAAAAAGCATTTCTAGAAGTTTGACATAGCTGATGAAATCTTCCTAGTTCAACATAAAAAACAGAAAAGGGCAAAGAACATGACAAATTATGTTTGCATTAGATGTCTATATAAGCTAAAACTGAAAGGTCCTACCTCACTAAACTCCTTTAAATGATAATCATGGGAACCACTTCCCAGTCATAAAGTTGGCAACAAAATACTACTATTTGATGCTGCTGCTGAGTTTGAGGTTAGAAATAAAGATACCTTCATCGTCTGTCCAGAGGATATAAACAAGCACTTCTAGAAAACACTTTGGCAATGATATTCATTGAGTCTAATAATTTTCATCCTAATTATCTTTGGAAATTATCAGAAAATCAAAAACCAACTTGAAAGTCCCCTGGATAGCCAGTGGGAAACAGTTAAGTAAAGGGTCCTACAGAGGAAAGAAAGCCATTCAGTAGCTAGGGAACAACTCAGTCACTATTTCATACCTGTAGGAAGTCACTGAAGAATAATCAGTCCCCATCCTAAGAGCACTGGCTGCTCTTGCAGAGGACCTGGTTTCAGTTCCCAGCACCCACAGGGCAGCAAAGAACCATCTATAACTGCAGTTCCAGGGTATCCAATGCCCTCTTCTGTCTTCCACAGGCACTTACATACACGTGGGTCCACTTACATGCATCCAAGAAAAACACTCATACACATAAAATAAAAATAAGTAAATACATAAAATATTTAAATGGTCCCTCTCTTGAAATCAGGGTAACCTCTGAAGACCATTAGCTTAATGTACATACAGCTTGTGTTAGACACTAATGTGTTTTCAAAGAACATCACTGGCAGGTAAATAATCAGTACAAGATTAAATGCCTGAAAAGATACAAACTGCATGTGCTATGCAACACATGATTCATGTGTGTGCTAAAGCAAGCATAGACTGCATTTGCTTTTTGCACGTTTTGGTATCTCTTATGTCCTCTATAGCGAGGGCATATTACAGCTCAGGAAAGAATGGTGCAGCTGGTGGTGGTGCTGCTGTCCCTCAAATGCAGAGTCATGCCTCAGCAACAGCACCCACAAAAGTACCTTCTGTACTTTCCCAAACTAGGGGAGGCACAAAGTTACTCCTGCGTCACTCATAAAACCGTAACTCCAACAGATTGTCAATAATCTCTACTCAACATTGCACTGATTCAAAGCAGCTACAAGAAGCTGGAGAGCTCTTAAATCTTCAGGCCGCTTTCTGCTGGGCTGAAGCATGAGGAGTATCAGCACACCTGGGAAGCTGCGGCCAAAGCGGTCAGCCTCCCACAGTCACAGCACCTCTCAAGGCAGTACCAGACAGGACATTCCACTTCTCAGTATCCACTAGGGAACTCCACACACAATGCCCTATGCTGCACACTTAGTAGAAACAAGATCCTTGGATACATCTTTTTCTAAGTCAAATGGCAAATCAGCTAGCTTTTGTTGAAGGGCATTATACCATTAACTCAATAGAAGGCTCAAAAATAAGAAAGCAACTATCAACTCTTTTAGCTTAAAAGTAGCAAGTATTTGTCATTGACTACTCTTCTACAAGACATTGTTTCCTAGACTGTCTTCACTATTATAAAATGTCTCTTCCCTTGGACAGGGAAAATGACTCAGGTAACATCAGACAGTGAGTTATCCCAACTTGCTACCTGCCTTTGGTGTTCAAAAAGAACATATCTAGCCTACTATGTAGCTACCAAATTATATCTCCATAATAAAACAGTTTGACACTAATAACACCAGTAACCACTTGGCACCATTCAAGGAATTAACATGAAAAAATGGGATGGTATGGGCAGAGTCAGATCTCAAAGAGTCACAATCAGTTCTAACAGATACAAAGAACTGTGCCAGCATATGCTAGCAGAGAAAGTGGTTCAGTGTACATGCACTAGATTAGCACAGCATGTACACGCACTGGATTAGTACAGCGTGTACACGCACTAGATGATTAGCACAGCGTGTACACGCACTGGATTAGCACAGCGTGTACACGCACTGGATTAGCACAGCGTGTACACGCACTGGATTAGCACAGCGTGTACACGCACTGGATTAGCACAGCGTGTACACGCACTGGATTAGCACAGCGTGTACACGCACTGGATTAGCACAGCGTGTACACGCACTGGATTAGCACAGCGTGTACACGCACTGGATTAGCACAGCGTGTACACGCACTGGATTAGCACAGCGTGTACACGCACTGGATTAGCACAGCGTGTACACGCACTGGATTAGCACAGCGTGTACACGCACTGGATTAGCACAGCGTGTACACGCACTGGATTAGCACAGCGTGTACACGCACTGGATTAGCACAGCGTGTACACGCACTGGATTAGCACAGCGTGTACACGCACTGGATTAGCACAGCGTGTACACGCACTGGATTAGCACAGCGTGTACACGCACTGGATTAGCACAGCGTGTACACGCACTGGATTAGCACAGCGTGTACACGCACTGGATTAGCACAGCGTGTACACGCACTGGATTAGCACAGCGTGTACACGCACTGGATTAGCACAGCGTGTACACGCACTGGATTAGCACAGCGTGTACACGCACTGGATTAGCACAGCGTGTACACACACTGGATGATCAGCACAGCGTGTACACGCACTAGATGATCAGCACAGCGTGTACACGCACTGGATTAGCACAGCGTGTACACGCACTGGATTAGCACAGCGTGTACACGCACTGGATTAGCACAGCGTGTACACGCACTGGATTAGCACAGCGTGTACACGCACTGGATTAGCACAGCGTGTACACGCACTGGATTAGCACAGCGTGTACACGCACTGGATTAGCACAGCGTGTACACGCACTGTGTACATGCACTAGATGATTAGCACAGCGTGTACATGCACTGGATTAGCACAGCGTGTACATGCACTAGATGATTAGCACAGCGTGTACACGCACTGGATTAGCACAGCGTGTACACGCACTGGATTAGCACAGCGTATACACGCACTGGATTAGCACAGTGTGTACATGCACTGGATTAGCACAGCGTGTACACGCACTGGATTAGCACAGCGTGTACACGCACTAGATGATTAGCACAGCTACCACACACAAAGTGCCTAGTCCAAGCAAGGTGTCTTCTATTAGGGAGATTCCTAGACACAAGCCTGAAAGTTACTTACCATTCTAGTCAAGAAAGTAGAAACCTAAGTACAGGTAACACAGTGGCCTGCCCAAAGTCTGCTAGAAAGTTGCAATACAGATCACCTCACTTCAAAGCAACATACCTTTTGGTCAATATTGTCTTTTTTGTTTTTTTTTTTTTTTTTTTGGTTTTTTTGGAACAGGGTCTCCCTGTAGCCCCAGCTGTCCTGGAACTGACTATGTAGACCAGGCTAGCCTTGAACTCACAGAGATCCGCCGGCCTGTGTGCTGGGACTAAAGGCATGCGCCACCACGCCGAGCCTAGTCATTGTTTTTTAAATCACATTAAAATTTGAACTTGATGGTACTTTTATGCCCCCCCACCCCTTTCTATCAAAACAAAATTGTAACTGCAGCCTCTACTTTTCAGGTCTTCAGTGGAGACTGAGGTCTTCTGACATAACCAGATGAACTAGAAATTCTTTTCCTAAATATTTAAATGAAAATGTTTTAGCCAACAGGCTGGGCATGATGGTGCACACTTTTAATCCCAGCACTTGGGAGCAGAGGCAGGTGGATCTCTGTGAGTTTGAGGCCAGCCTGGTCTACACAGCAAGTTCCAGGCCAGCTGGGACTACAGGGAAATGCTGTCTCAAAAAGATCCTCCCCCAAAAAAATGAAAGAAAGAAAATTTTTTATCAAAATCATAGTACATAACCTGTCTGATGGTGTATGCCTGTAATCCCAGCATTTGAAGGCTGAAACAGGAGAACGTCCATGAGTTCAATGCCAGCCTGGACCATACAATGAGTTCCAGGCCAGCCTAGTCTATAGTGTGAGAAGCTATTTCAAAACACAAACGCATACACACATGCATACATATATACATGCAAAGATTATAGTATAAAAACTTCTTGGTTAAGCAAAAGAGCCATCTAAAAATTAGAATGGTAAGTAAAATCTGGGTTTCTGATTTTACTGATGACTTCAATAGCTTACTAGTAGAAGGTATAAATTAAGACAGAAACTAAGAAAAACCTAAAATTAGAGCATAGTAAAAAAAATTCAAGTATTAGTTGTAATCATATTAAACATATATACTGACCATGAATCAGGGAGCCATTGAGCCACTGAATATAGTAGTTTTGAGGAAAAACAAGCAGGATCTCATTGCTGATGATTGAGAAGGGTAAAAGCAAAACAGCCCCAGCTGACACTGCGAGAGTGAAGGTGCTCAGAAACAACCTGGGGAGAGAAGAGACAGCGTCACCAGGGTCTGGAAAGCAGCCAGCACGCAACAGCAAGGATATTACATCAGAAGCACACTCCCATCCATGCAGCTGGGAGACAAATGGCATGCATAAGGGCCTGAAAGTTCCACCAGGTGAACTCCCTAAAAAGCAATCCTGGAAGATCTGTATATTGAAGACTGAGTTCCATGCACACTTTTTATTATTTATTATTCATTTGTGTGTGCATGATGGAGGGCACAGGCTATGGCGTGTATGTAGGGGTCTGACGACAACTCTGTGGAGTCTGTTTTCTCCTTCCACCTTTACATGGGTTCTGATGTTTAACTTGGGTCTACAGGCTTGCACAGAAAGCACCATTACCCACTGAGCCATCTCACTGGCCTCTGATATCTCTTTAAACAAGTAAAAGTTAAATTATAGAAGTAAATGGTACACGAGTAGTAAGTAATACTATAATCATAATCAAATTTAAAACACTACTTTCACATTTTTTAAATAATATAGCTTCAAATATGAAAAATATCTAAATAAAATACCTAAAATATTAACCCCTACAAAACAAACTGAAGAAAGATACGGATAATCCACAGAAAGCATGCTCTCCATCCATGCCTGGAAATGCTAATATGTGATCAGGACAGGGGAGCTACTCCAAAATCACCACAGTTTATAGTAAGCCATAGAGAGTGCAATTACAGGACGTTCACCTCTCAGAAACACATTTCTGAAAAGGTTAAAATCTTTATAACAAATACCAAATTGTGGAAAAGACTCTTAAAAGAATAAATGGCAAATGAAACTTCATCAGCACTAAAGACAGAACCTAAATATTCATCCCACTGAAATTAACACTGAAAGAATGTAAAAATAACTTTATGAGGTATAAGAAAAAGCCACACTAAATGCCCCAATGGTCATTTAAGTTTAAGAACTTGGAGAGCAATGCCATCTTGTGGCAGCCAGAAGAAGTGCATGCCTACTTATCCACAAGCATCCTGGGTTCAGGAGATCAAGGGCCAATTTTTTTAACATAGATCAATGGCCTAAGCTACCCAGAGAGCAGAACTCTTCAAACAAAATCAGACACAGAAGCACTATGAATTGATCCTGCAGTATGGACAGCGCATGACATAGGAAAAGTATTCAGACAAGTGTTCTCCTGGAGTGGACCTGACCCCAGTCACCATCACTCCTGTCAATTCCAAGGCCAAATCCAAATGCTCAGCACCCAGGGCCTGCACAGTTCTCCCAGACCCTCTCAACAGGGCACATTTCAGACTACACTTGACTCCCCACCTGTTTCTTGGCCCTCAAACGGATGGCTAGGGTTCCAGCCTCGAGCATAAGCTACTCTCCCTCTGGTGCCCCCACACAAACACACACTACACAGTAAATATGCCCAATTGGCCAGACTGACCTCATATGTAACTTGTCTGTCAAGCGTCCTTCAATTGCTACCTTCCTGCTCCACTCAGTAAAATTAGCTCCTCTTTCCTCTCAGCTCCACAATACTTAGACCATACACCGGGCCAACAAAATTTCCAAATCAAATACTGTAACCAGTCATCTGACTAAAGGGGTTCACTTGTAAGACAAATAAAGCAGTGGAAATCACAAGCAGCCCAGAAAATCCAGAGTATACAACCACATTATAATGCTGCCCTTTCTACAGCTACTGTGATTACCATTATTAACACACTGCTCTGTCTACAGCTACTGTGATGGGCCTAAGCTACCCAGAGAGCAGAAAACTACTGCTGCCCACAAAAAAGCCACTCAAAGTTCAAATGGAGAGTTAACCCTAGCAGAGGGTCCTTAAAATAAGGCCCTAAGCTGAAAAAAATATAGTAGTCATTGCTTATGCAACCACAAAATGCACCCTTTCAGAATGGAAGGACAGTTTTAGAAATGTCACCTTCTAGAGTAATAAAAATAATTATACATCCAAAATACTGCACCTTTTGTGATTGTGGCAGTAGTAAAGTAAAAGCATTTTCTTGGCTATCTGACATTTGTTACTGTCTCCAAAATGTGTGAGAGCCTCACTTGGATGCTGATGTCACTAGTGCTGAGAAAGCCTCATCTATAAACTGAGGGGGACTATACAGTGAGACGCCTTCAATCACTTCAACCCTCACAAACCTGCTACACACTCCCAGGGAACACACAAGGCCAGGACCTCTAACCCTATTCGTGACCACTACCATTGGTTATTCCCAACCTCTTTACCATGGATCTACTGCCCCTCATTCCCAAAAAATGACGAATTCTCCTCTTTGCGAGCAGGAGCGTATGAACTCCCTCCACACCCGCCACCTGAAAGAGCTGCCTGGATACTCTGCTCTGCCCATACTCCCTGCCCTCTCCCCTGTTGTCCCCGAGGGTCTCGCCCCACTGACTGCTGCATTAAGCCTTCCATGTCATTTTTCCCTCACTCCTAACTCTCAAAGTGTAAATATTCTTGGGATTTCTGAAGTGAGACTCGCATAGCACATCTTTCCTTCTCTGTCAGTTCTCCCAGGCCACTGCAGTCAGATTTCTCCTGAAGGTGTTCATTGTGTACCCACCAGATACTTTACAGCTATGCCTAAACCTGCTCTTCTAGGGTATTTCAAGTAGACAAGCACTTCCTGCTTGAGCTTTCTGCTGTCTACTCCTCTGTGAAATGTGCCACTATTCCACCCTAAGTGTTGTGGTTTGAATCTGAAACATCAACACAGGCTCATGTTTTGAGGACTCAGTCCCTAGCTTGTGGCACTATTTTGAAAGCTGCCCTCCCTCCAGGAGGTGGGGCCTTAGATCACTAGGCTTCACCCACCTCCAGTTCTAGCCTGTACTCTCTACCTTATGGTCCTTCCCCAGATGACAAAACAGTGACATATACTGCCACCGCTGTGGACTGTGACTCTCTGAAATGGTGAGCAAAAATAAACCCTTCCTCTCGAAGAAGATTCTGCCAGGTATTTTGTCACAGTGACGAGAAAAGTAATGAACACCGTCTTTGTCTGGATAATCAGTAAACAAATGCATGCTGCATGAATTCAGCCCCAATCGCACACTCTGACCATGTTTTTTCCAGTGGGTGCGTCAATACCATGGAGCACCCAGTATGACCATCAGGATCACCTGGTGGGGATTCTGCTAGTACACATCTCACAGACTGACTTGGGAAGTCTCTTGGTTACACTCACTCACTAGACAGATATTTATAGACACTTGACTCAGGCAGAACTCTGCTGGGTATTTTACAACAGTGAGTAAAGCATTCACTTTTCCCATCACAGAGCTTCTTTTTTTAATATTTTATTTATTATTTTTACTTTATGTGTATGCGTGTATTGCCTACACGTAGGTAAGTGCACCCATGTCGTGCAATGCCCGCGGAAGAGGCCGTAGGATCCCCTGCACCTGGAGTTACAGACAGTTGTTAGCTGCCATGTAGGTGCTGGGATTTGAACCCAGGTCTTCTGCAAGAACAACCAGTGTTCTTAACCGCTGAGCCATCTCTCTAGCCCCCTTTCATAGAGTTTCTAAGACAGTGAGGGAATCCAATAATAAACAATGAAGTAAGATTGTAACTGTGTGATATATTAAAGGTAGTGAGTGCTACAAAAAAATAAAGCAGGTAAGGAACACTGGAGTGGTGATGGTAAGATAAACAGGCAGATTTTCAACATAGTACCAACAGGACTCCTGATGGAGCTGGAGAGAGGAATCAGAGGCAACTGGAGGGCTATGCACTTAAAGTAGAAGGTAAAGCTGATACCATCCTGTAAAGATGCAGGAGACAAGTTGAATGGGGACAGACTTCAACCTTAGACAGGTGTAACTGACAGCACACCAGGCAGAAATATCACAAGCTGCTGCTTTGTGCTTCTCTCTTCAGGCTACAGGTGACCTGGGAGTGCCATCTGCTCCTCTACTGACCCTGTCCTCCTGGTCACAGGTCAAGGCAATGTCTGCCAGGATGCTCTGTTCTCAAGATACTCTTCCCTTTAATTAGTAGTTTATGGGTAAGTTTGAAATGACAATAGTAACCTGTTCTTGTCAAATTTTGTATCTGTATGTCTACTAGTTTCCATTAGCATGTATCCAAGATTGTATCCAAGGTTGTATCTGAAGCTACAACCAGTGGCTTCAGATTCATTGTAATAATTATTTATTTTGATGCTCAAAGTGTCCCCAATTTGTTGTGAGACCCTTTCAAGGATTCTGCTTCCTTTTAACATATTTCTATCACTCTTAAAGCACTCACAATCTGTACAACTAAGACATACAAAATTAACCTTTCCTTACCCCAGCCTTGCTATTCACCTTTTAAGGAGTACTGGCTCTGTTTAGTGGAAAAACTCTACTTAAACACTACCTGGGCATTTACATAGAGTCACTGCTACTGGGAGGCTCCCACAGAGCTGGGGAGCATAGTATACGTTCTGTCTACACACACACACACACACACACACACACACACACACACACACACACACCTCAGTGCACTTTTATAACTCGTACGTTGGAAACCATGAGTTTACAATGGCACACCCCCATTTCTAAACTAACAACACGGTGGTCATTTTTGTTTCCTGCTTTGCCCTCAATTGTTGGTTCCTGATGTCTTTAACAAACTGAGCATCCCCACCATCCCAAGGAAACGATTTCCTATAATACTGATCCCAACTCTACAAGACATGACCTTCCTGTCTAAGTTAACTCCCTCCTCTGGACTCTCCCAACACTCAGACACCCTCCTTCCCCTCTCAGTTCGATACCCCACTCAGCTCCCTCAGCATAAAGACCTATTCACCTGTTGTGGCACACACATCCTCATGGAGGCCTTAACACCCTGAAGGCCAGCTTTCCTGGGTGCTTCACCTTCCTGAGCTCTGAGAGCACACCCACATCAGACCTCCCTCCAGGTCAGACATCCTTTAAAAGTAAGTTCACCAAACAGGAATTATATGTTTAAATCAACTAATCAAAATCAAACAAACACCTAACTCAAACTAGCTCCAAAATGTGTCACTTTGGTTGTAAAGAGCAAACCACAGAGTAGATAGAACAGTGCAGGATGAGGCACTTTAGGAGCAGAGGGCAAAGGTGACATCTAAAGGGTGCACAAGGCCAAAGTTTGGAGGTACATATCTATAGTCTCAGCACTGGGGAGGCTAAAGCAGGAGAACTAGGAGTTTGAGACCAGCCTGTTTCAAAAATAAAGGAAGCAACACAGGCCAAGGCACACAGACTAGGTCAGACCCTTCCTCTCAGGTGGCCTTCCTCCCGGCTCAAACTGCAAATCCACATGCTCTCAGCAATAGGCAGTCTGCACACATCTCCAGAGCACAGAAACAGTTCCGGGAAGGCTAACCCTTGTCCAGTTGCCATGCTGAGGTGGTGGGCAGTGGAGCCAGTTCTTGCACATCACAGGAGGAGCAGGACACAGCTGTGTTCTGAGGAGTGCACTTTTCCAAGTAGAAGATGAGAGAGAGGTATGTCCAAGTCTATTCATAAATGACTGGCCCGTGCATGGGTATTTTTGTTTGTTTGGTTTGGTTTGTCTGTGAGACTTTTTTTTTTTTATGCTAGGAGATGAGGGGGAGACCTTGGGAACTATGTGGGGACAAGGGGCCCAAGGTAGGAACAGGGAAAGTGTTGAGGGCCAGCCCCTACTGGGCAGGAAAGGCAGAATTATGACTGAATGCTCAGGGATGAGCAGCTGCTGGTAGTCCACAGGCAGGTGCCACTCCACAAGCACACGCAGTGAGACTTGATCAGTGACTAAGCCCTGCCATCGCACCAGCAGCTGCAAGCCTTCTGGCTTCACAGTCTTGTGGCCAGCATGGGTAGCAAACACCGCTAAGTCAATGCAAGGGTGCCATAAATACTTGTCTAGGAGTCTGATTTGTGTCCCTAAATGTCCTTCAGTGTGAGCCCATCCCCTGGGCCCACCAAGAGTACCATCCATGTAAGACGCTGTCTTTTCCCCTCCCAGCAGTCATCAACTGCCAAAAGTTCCTTAGGTTGAGCTGGGATTTCTTACCCACTTCCCCATGTCTATGTTGGGATTCTGTCTGGTTTGAGCTTACAAAACTATATTATATGAAAATCACAAAAATTCAATAAGAAAAAAAAGACGACGATGATCTTCAAGAGTATCAAGGTCATAAAAGTAAAGAAAGATGAAGCTGGGTATGGTGGCACACGCCTTTACTCCCGGCACTCAGGAGGTTGAGGCAGGCAGATCTCTGTGAGTTCAGGCCAGTTGAGACTACAGGGAGTCTCAAAAAGACCAAAAAAAAAAGTGATGATAAAAATATTGGTCCAAGTGAGGGATACTAAGGAGATGTGAGGACTAAATGCAATGCATGATTGTGACGTGGATCTATTTACAATAAATCACATTATGGGTACAACTGACAAAACTTGAAAAAAAAAAACTTTTCTAAGCGCTTTCCCACTATCTGAAGAGTCTTCTTCACCATGGGCATCTTAGCATAGAAGCCAGCATTCTGCAGTGACTAAATATAGTCTTGTAGGGCTCTTGGTGGTACCTGGGGCCTACAGTTCAGAGTTGATCGGAGGAAGCCTGGCTAGCACAGGCTCCAGGGACTCTGAAGGACTGTAATACCAGGTGGTAGGTGTGGCTCAAGAGACTGATGTGGTTGTTTGGCCTAGAATAAGTCAGGAGTACTAGAAACCAATTCTGGATTTGCTGGCTTGCCAGAAGCCCCCTCATCTCCTGAAGATTCTTCTGGCTCCCTTGCCTTCACAGCCTCATGGGATCCTACTGCCGCTGCCACCTCTGGAGGTTGAGGCTGCAGCTCCACAAAAGACGAAGAAGACATAGTGAAGAGCCAGTCCCATTCATGTGGTTCTGCAGCCCAGACCCAGGGCTCCATGTCCTGTGACCCACAACCCTCTTAGGGTCTTCAAGCCCAATGTGAGAGAAGTGGGATAGTGAGGGATACACACTGGGGGAGCAACCAGCCAAGGGCTGTGAGAAGAGCGGGGTCTCCTCCAACACTATGTCAGCTGCAAAGTAGCAAAGAGGAACTAAGGTCAAGGAATGATCTCTCAGATCCTGCAAAGGGCAACCACATAAGAAGCCCTGAAGGTGGGAGGTCTGCAAGTCAAACCAGGTCCCCTCACTGACTGTGGATGAAGAGATGCAACAAAGGTCAGGCTGAAGGAAAGAGAAGGGAATCAGCATTCCCAGGTGGTCTTTGGGAGGGGCAGCCCTGGTTCACTTTCTGCTGAAGTGCTGACGATCTCAGCTTTTGCCTCCTTTTGCCAGGGGCCAGTAGACCTGGAATCAGGGTTCAGCAGGCTCCAGCTTGTTGGGGAACCCTGCTGTTAAGGTTGGCTCCTTTCTCTGCAGGGGCTTCCTGCCTGACTTACCTGGAAAGTGCCATCAAGCACAGATGCTTGGCCTCATTTAAAACATGACCTTTGGCACAGTTACCTGGAGTAAAAACTACCCCCAGGTTTTTTCTATATGATAACTAGGCATTGCCCGGTAGTCGGATGACAGGAGCCTTCACTGCCACATGTAAATAAAGCATACTATGAGCACCTATCAGCTGAAGCATTGGCTACTGCCTCCACACTATATTTTCCCTAACCCCCACTGAATAAACGGAGCTGTTTCACTGAGTCTGGAGCTGTTTGTATCACTAAACCTGCCTCCCCAGAAGGGCTTTCTTCCGTCAGTGCTCACTGGCCATCCTGACCCCATTCGTCGCTTCTGCCCCCTTTGTCCTCGTGGACCAGTGGCCAACGACCCACGAGGGAAAGGAGAGACCCCACACCAGCTCAGGAAGGTGCAGCTCCAGGTTGTCCCATCTGCTGTCCCATAATGGAGGACTGCTCTACCTTCCATACTCACACTGTCTTCACCACTGAGTCTGGAGTCAGATGGAAGATTCCAGAGTACTCAGGAAGATGTTCTTCAGAGAGTCCCAAGCATCTGTCCCTCCCAGTGCCCACTGGCTGAGTCATGGGCCAATCTTCCAGGTGACCATGGTGAAAGTAGCACCAGTTTGTTCTTTTGCCTCTGAGCAGAAATAGATCTCAGGGCTCCATGAAGGCATTCAGGACCCTACAGTGCTCAGGGGGCTGGACACTTACCCTCGTTGCATGGGAACATCTGGCAGAAGCCTTTGCTTCCTACTCAGACTCTTGGAAGGTGTTTCAAGCACTCTGGCCTTGCCACAAGGTACGTGAATCCATTGTATTCAGTGTGCACTACATGAACATGGATATCGTCAGCTCACTGTCTGGACTATAGCCATCCCCCAAGCTCTCAGCCCCTGCCCCTCCTAACTGCCCCACACAGGCTTTAAGGAGTCTCGCCACCTTAAAGTATAGCACGTGCCCTTTGTCCCTAGAGGATTTCACTTGAAAGACAGTGGTCCTACGTTTACTTTGTGACTCATAGCAGCTTTTCTGTGTGAAGTGTATTGTTTAGACAGAAGAAGCATGACTACCCTAACTACTAAGAATAAAACTAAGACCCTCAATCCTAGAAACAAAATATCAAGCTTTAGGCCTAAGCTTTAAGGCCACAGAACAAGAATTTCTAAGGCTGGGAAGAAGGCTCAGTGGGTAAGAACACTTGCTGCACAAGTGTGGGGACCTGAGTTTGAGTCCCCAGAGACCATGGAAAAGTGAATACACAGTGTGAGCATCTGAATTCTCAGTTCTCCTACAGGGACAGGAGGCAGGAGGAGGAGAATCTCTGGGAACCAGGGTCAGCTAGCTTGGTACAGGCAGGGAAAACAAACAAAAGACAATTTCAACAAGGTAGAAGGCAAGAACCAACACCAAGGTGGTCCTCTGACTTCCACACTCGCACGCCCACATTCACACCTATAAATGCAATCTCTCTCTCTCCCTCCCTCCCTCCCTCCCCCCGCCCTCAGAATTTCCAGTATGAATTCGCACTGACTTTGTTTCTTATCCAACTCTAGGGCACTTAAAATAATTTCAATTACCAAATCTAGTAAAGAAGGATCCACTGATAATTTTCAATCAAAGCAAGCTTGTTTAAATCATTTATTAGGAGAAACTATTCTTTCATTGGAGTGAAAGTCATATTCCCTAAAGTTTACCATCTTGGGGTGAATAGTTCAGTGGCATTTAGTCCATTCACAATGCTGACCAACCACTTACTACCACCTTCCAGTTCCAAAACATTTCATCACAACATAAAATGCCATATCCAAGAAGCATCTGCTCTCATTCCCCTTTCCCCAGCCTGTGCATCCATCGATTTGCACATCTGTGTATGTCGCACAGATGAAATCATACACTCTTTGGCCTTTTCCAACTGACTTATTTTTCTTGCTTTTCAAAGTTCACCCACACTGCAGTAAGTGAGTATTTAATTTCTTTTATTACTGAATATTATTCTATGGTGTATGAACATGATTGTATGCATGTATGTGTAAATGCATGCATCTCTTTCCCTCCTTCCTCCCCATTCTTACCCATTCTTCTATCCTTTGCAAAAGATGCATAATCATGAAGAAAATCAGACAAGATGACTAGGCCTGGGGGTGAGGCCCCTAGATATCATTGATCCCCAACACCATAAAAATCAAAACAATAATAACTGGCCTGAAATCTTCAGAAGTGTTACAGTGGGAAAAGAAAGGGGAGCACTGAAGCAGAGTTCCCATCTGATAGGGATAAAGGGAAAGAGGGTCCTGTCACTATTATGGGCACCTGGGAACATCTAACCAGTCTGGGTGGGGACTGAGTGGCATTGAATCAATGACTGCATCATTATTTTAACAGCTGTGGCAGCTCCACAGGAGCATGCACAGTTCATTCTGTTACACATGAAGAAGGGTAGCACCTGCCCAAACAACTGAAGTGGAAAAGCCCTAGGTAGCCTACTTCTAACCTTCCTATTGATTTGAGATCTTTTTTTTTTTTTTTTTGGTTTTTTTGGGAACAGGGTCTCCCTGTAGCCCCAGCTGTCCTGGAACTCACTGTGTAGATCAGGCTGGCCTCAAACTCACAGAGATCCGCCTGCCTCTGCCTCCCAAGTGCTGGGATTAAAGGCGTGTGC
>NW_008350120.1:5640675-5674749 GCF_000622305.1 Nannospalax galili
GCCTTTTTCTAACCTTCCTTTTGATTTTAGATCTTTTTTTTTTTTTTTTTGGTCTTTTTGAGACAGAGTCTTCCTATAGGTCTATCTGGTCTGGAATTCACTATGTAGACCAGGCTGGCCTTAAACTCACAGAGATCCGCCTGCCTCTGCCTCCCGAGTGCTAGGACTAAAGGCATGTGCCACCACACCTGGCATTAATTTGAAATCCTGTAAAGTACAGCACTAAAAATAAATTCTGGAACACAGATGCCCTCTCACAAAGGCACACCTGGGATTTTGATTTCATATTTTAATACAACAAAATCTAACAGAAAAGTGTTTACTGTTTGCCATTCAGTTTGATACTTCAAAAAATAAGTTGTCTTTCTAACCTATCTCCCGCATACATCAGGAACTGACCAGACAGTCTAGGCCCCTCTGTGTTCTCAGCTGGCAACAGTGCCATTGACCAGAAAGTCTAGCTGTTCCTGTCTCAGAAGTCTACTCAGGACACATGCAAATGGCTGACTGACAATTGGCTTGCTTTGCCTTTGTTACAGGGTCCTGCCACCTAGCCCAGGATATTTCTCTCCGGTTTGAACTCCATCCTTCTTGGCTCCACCACTAGAGTGCTGAGACTACAGGCCTGTGCCACCATGCCAAGCTAGGCCCTCCTTAGTTTTACCAAATTCAAGCCCATTTCTTCATTAAATTTTCTAAAGGTAAAAACCTGTCTCCCTGCCCCCTCTCTTTTGTCATTTGGAGATAGTCTCATGTAGCTGAGGCTAGCACTGAATTCCTGATCATCCTGCCTCCATCTCAGCAGTGCTAGGATTACAGGCGTTGTACTGCACACAACTTAAATAAGTGTATTTTTGCAAGAGATTACCAATTCCAAATAATTGCATGTATTTGCTTCCATGTGCTTTTTAAGGATTTATACTGTTTAGTACTTCAGGCAACTGTTTGCTTCAGGATCTGACTTCAGAACTATAGCAGAACCGGGTTTTAGAATACATACGATATCCTGTTGACTACGGCATCCTCGTCTTCTTGTTCATCTGTAAAAATATTTAAGGTATTAATAGTATTGTATCTTCCAAGAAAATGTTTCATTGCTTTATTTAAAATATACCAAAAACATAAACGTTAAAAAATCAGTTACTGCATGGAAAAAACTTTCAAAGTACATTGTGTTTATTTCAGCAAAATCCTAATTTAAATCTCATTGTTAACAGGTAGAAAGATACATGATTAAAGAATTGATTATTGTGGTTTGAGAAATGCTAACTAACTGACACATATAAATTAAAAATTTCCTAAACACTTAGTACTCACAAGAATAAAACTTAGAACTTAGGACCATCATGAGCTACACTATTAGATAACACTAGGCAAAGGTGTTAATGAATGAAATGTCTGGTTGTTGACAGTCCACAGGCTTCAATTATAAAACTTCATACTTTTTTAACTAGCCAGCTTTTCTTTAATTTGAACTTTCATTAGCAAAGGAAGTGCAGGATGTTCTTGAACCAACCTCAACTACCTTAGAGAATGTCACCTCAATAACTGAAGCACTGTCCAAGTCACAGACAAAAGCGTCGAGTTCTGAGTATTTTTCTAAGCTGCAGGCAGCCTTCACTCCACACCTTCCTGCCCCACCCCTCCTTCTCTCAGGCCTCTTAGCCGCCATCTCTTTTCCTTCCTCACAAACTTACCAGCCAAGGAGATTGCATAAGTACATAAATTTGCAAAGCCCTCTCAGTCCATCCCAATCCTTGTCTGTCTAATGTCCTAACAGCTCCCTTTGGGCCTCTGAACTTCTGGGAGCTCATCTGCCTCAGTGTCAATGGAGTGTTTGGGTCATTCTGTCCACCCTAAATTACAGGCTGCCCAAAATAACTTTATAGCCAAAGGCACCACAAAATTAGATTCATAGTTCATTTTCTCTTTTAATATTTATTTTTATTTTTATGTGTATGAGTGTTTTGCCTGTGTGTATGTAAGTGCACCCATGTCATGTGAAGCCCACAGAGGCCAGATAAGGATGTTGGATCTCCTGGAACTGGAGGTACAGGCAATTGTTAGCCACCATGGGGTCCTGAGAACTGAACTTCGGTCTTCTGCAGGAGTAGCCAGTGCTTTTAACTGCTGAGCCATCTCCAGCCCCAAACCCTACTTTTGGTAGTGTTTTTTCTCTTGGATTAAAATGCCTGAGGAGGTCAGAAGAGGGTGTCTGATTCCCTGAAACTGAAGTTACAAACAACTGTTAGCCACCATTCAAACCAGGGTCCTCTGCAAGAACGGCTAGTGCTCGTACCATGTCTCCAGGCCCCTCATGGCTAATTTTCATACTGCTCCACCCACATCCAATCTATCAGCAGTTCTGCAGCAAAGGTTCTACTTCCCTACCCATGTCTGCCTACACCATCAACACACTCCAGTGTTGCTTGCTTGCTGCAGCCCCTGGATTACTCTGGAAATCACCTAAGTCGGCAGTTTTCCTATGCATCCCCTCATTGTTTAGGAAAGCCATTAAACAGTGCATTTATGATCTTTTACTCATGCCCTCTCCTTCCTCCTGTATACATATCTATGAAACCATGTGCCCAAGTGTCTTTACTGCAGATCTTTAAATTTTTCACAGACTGCAGGATCCAAAGAGTCCTTCCTCACAGTCACAGAGCCAAGTGACAGCACTAAAGCAACACACTGGAGCAAGAACTATCTCCTTAGTTCCCTCAATTTGGCAAGTTGTCAACGGATAACATATCAAAGAATCCTTAGTCCATGGAACCCTCAAGTATCACACAGCACCTACCATCAATCAGCACAGAAAATACTGTGGTCTCAAGAAAACAGCTGAGATTTAGCAAAAGGTAACAAGGCAACTGCCAGAGTGCATTAAAGCTCTGACCTGAAAATGTGAATTAATCACCCAATGAATGGACCCTCTGACTAGATAAGGATGTTGTACAATTGAATCCAGTACAACTGTAGAGACTCTAAATTCTGCATGCTTTAGATAAAGAAAAGACAATTCTAGTAGTAGAAAACGGATGGGGCTCGGTGAGCAGGACATTCAGTCAGAACCAGCCACAAGGAACTAAATGCCTCATAAACTCTGGAATTCCCAGACACTAAGCAGCCAGCACTATTCTTAATTTGGTAAAAGAACTGTGATAAATAAGGGCTCTGTTCTAAGAGGGTGACCCTAGGAGTAGTCAGGTACCCTGGAGGTTATTTTCAGTGTCCTTAGTACCAGGCAACTGTCTGTTTTGCTCCTAGCATGTTCGATGCACTGCTATACTGAAATGTAGACAAGCCCATACACCACACCCAGCACACTGAGCTCTGTGAGAGCAGAAACCAAAAGTCTCCACTTGCCTGATTTCCTCTTGTATCTTGTGATGATGAAGTAGGAAACAACATAGAGAACAGCAAAGAGGAGGAAGCATATCTGAAATAAAGCAAGATTAATAGGTCATTGACATTACTGGCTGTCATTTTTATAACTAACAAAAGATATGTCTTTGGCATCTAAAGAAAACAAAAGATCTAAACTATGAAAAGTAAAACTTTGGACATTTCACTAATACAACATTTTGATAAAAATGTCAATTTATATTAACTAGTCAATTAGTCTAGTTTAATACTATTATGGTGGGGAAACCCACTGAGGATTCTCTTTTCATAACTTGATCAAATGTTTTTCAAGATCAAGTGGAAGTAAAAAGAGTCAGACTCTTACCAGCAATTCTGAACAGTAAAATCAATGAGAGAGCACAGTCCCTCCCAACACTAAAGCTTTCTAAGAGCTTCAGCAGCACTCAAAAACCATGCTGGTACCACAACCCGATAGGTAAATGGTGCAGGTTCCATTATACAGAGTTTTAATGTAAAAGAGGTATTGAAAATCAATATGGATAAAAATAACTTCAATAAATACACCACACATCAAAGTAAACCATAGTTGAACAAAGAATTTTAAGTCTTAAATTTCATCAGTTTATTTTAATAAAAACTGTACAGTTTTACTGCACTGGCTTGAGGTCTTGTTCCTCACATGCGCGGTGCCCAACTGTACTAAAGTAACAGAGGCCCTGCTCATCTACATACCGTCATCATTGCTCAGACACTGAAAACATTGCTCACTGACTACTCTTGGTGATTTTCAAATGCAGTATGTTGTTCTTCACCATGTTGCTGTGTTGCACAATAGATCTAAAATTTTATTTTTCTGAACTGAAATTTGGCATCCAGTGACCCACGCCCTCAATCCTGGTCCTTGGTAACTATTATTCTACTCTCCAAGTCTATGAAATCAACATTTTTTTGATGTCAAGCACATTTTTAATTAGACCATGGATCATGTGTTTTAATGTCACTTCATTTCTGTCAGAGCTGGGACAACAGATGGCCACAACACGATAGGTCGAGAAATACACAACCTCACCATAGTCAAAGACAGAATGCTAAAAACAAAACTGCACTAGAGCTTGTGGACCATGTGGGGAAAACTTGAAGACTCTGAAACAAAAGCATTCCAGGTGATGCTGGACTCTAGGGAGCACGCCGGTGTGGACCTCTGAAAATGAGGTGGTGGCTGTGTAATGAGAAAGATTTTGAACCAAGTGGTAACCACCCCTGTAATGACTCTACTTAGAAAACAAAACTGAGAATGGAGAAGAGCACAATGAGCCAGATGTCAACATTACAGTACATGTAAGAGAGGCCAAAAGACAATCCTGGGGACCAAAGAAACACTGGCTCCACAAGAGAACACTAGTGAGGCCACCACCTCCTCCTGAGCACAGGAAATAGGTCAAAGAGAAAACCAAGTGCTGGTGAAGAAATGTGAATAGTGGTCTACACTGTAACAGAAGTCGGAGTAAGGATTCAAGAGCAGGGAAAGTAGTAACTGGGCAGTAAAACAGTATATCACATTAAAGTCAGAGGTTAGATGGCAAAGGGAATTAGCACTTACAACAGAAACTTCCTGAAATTTGTTCATCCAGCAATTGTTTAGTATGGAGCTCACTGCATCCAAGCTCTCATTCTACAACTGAGGACACCAGCGAGGAAAGGTGTCACCCTTGCAACATCACATTCCAGTAAGGGACATAGCAATAAATGTAAGTAAATAGATAACAAGTAATTAAATTGCAGTATGTCTGATGTTCAGTATGGGCACAGAGGAAGAGGAAGTACCAGCAGGAGTGTGTGCACATCTCACCAGGATGCCATATGAAGAAGAGTGATGGGACAGGAGGGGACAAGACTAGGAGCACATGAGATAACAGCAGTGCCAAGGACTCAAGCAGGATGCCTAGGGTGTATTCAAGAGAGGAGCAGAATAAGAGCTGATGGTAAAAATTACTGGGAGTCCAGGGCACACAGGACTTTGTTCCATGTGCTGATCCTTACATGTGGTAATTAGCAAGTTGGCTTTGATCCTGAGGAAGACAGGAATCTACTATAGGATTCTGAATAGAGGAGTGACATGATCAGACACAGAGAAAAACTCACCCTAGTTGATAGGACAAAAATAAATAGGGGCAAGGACAGAAGCAGAGACCAAGAAAGAACTGACCACAAAATAATGCAGAGGTGACCACTCAGACCTGTGCAGCAGATGTCAAGAAGTGATGGAGCTGTGGGTGTTTTGAAAGCACACCTGCTAGGACAGGTGAAAATAAACACGAAGCTCTCAGTCTAAGAAACTGAAAAGCCCAGGGCTGGAGAGTTGGCTTAGTGGTTAAGAGTACTGGCTGCTCTTGCTGAGGACCTGGGTTCAATTGTCAGTACCAACTTGGTTACTAACAACCATCCATAAATCCAGTTTCAGGGGATCTGATACCCTCTTCTGACCTCCATGGGCATTGCACAACACAGGTACACTTACATACATGCAGGCAATACACTCATACACATAAAAGTAATAGATACAATATTTTTTAAAAAGAAATTAGGAAGACTGAGTTGCCATTTCCTGAGTCAGGAGAGACTACAAAAGGAATGGTTTGGATAAGTGAGCACTGTTGAATTTGAAATGTATACAAATCAGATGGAAAGACTGAATGAGAATTCGATATAAAAATCTGCACTGCTTAGGGAGAAAGGCTAGGCTCGAGTTAAAGAGTAAAGAACAACCCCCCCCCTCAAAAAAAGGTAAAGAAATCCCTGAAAAACAAACAAACAAAAAAGAACCGCCAGCTGTGGTGCTGCATGTCTTTAATCCCAGGAGGCGGATCTCTATGAGTTCTTCATAGTAAGTTCCAGGCCAGCTCGGGCTACAGGAGGGAGACCCTGTCTCAAGAAAAAAAAAAAAAAAAAAAAAAAGGAACCATTAGCAAATGCCACACACCGTCCTGATGCTGCGGAACAAAAGCAGCAGGAGAAAAGAAGTCCGAGCACAAAGGAGAGCTCTCAGATGTTCAGGCGCACACAGGCACACTGAGATGCAGCCTGCCAAGAGCGGGGCACCAAGCCCCTGGCCATCTCCTGGAGCACATGAAGGAAACTGTCAACAGTGTCAGACACTGCCGACAGGCTGAGCAAGGACAGACCCGAGAATTGACAGCTGGGTTTGACACCATGGAAGTCAATGCAACCTTGACAAAAGGTGCTTTTCTGGAGTAAAGGAGACAAAAGTTTGGCTCAAATAGCTACCAGAAGAGCTGGAAAGAGAAAAGCAGGCAGCCAAAGCTTCCCTTGCACTGTGACAGAACAAAGGAAATGAAGCCAGGAAGCTTTCTTATTTTTCAATCCATTTTTATGGTTATGAGTGTAATGCCTATATGTGTGTGAGTGCATCCCTGCCTGCAATGCCCACAAAGGTCAGAAGAGGGCACTGGATCCCCTGGAACTGGAGCTACAGAGGGCTGTTAGCAGCCATATGGGTGCTGGGAACTGAAGCCAGGTCCTCTGTAAGAACAACCAGTGCTCCTAACCACTGAGCCATCTCTCCAGCCCCTCATGAGGCTTTTCTAGAAGATAAGAACAGTTACGTAGGATGGAACAGAGAATTCAACAGTCAAAACTAAAAAAGGAAGACAGTGCACTGAGCTGAGGACTAGAGATCTACCCTCAGCGAGGAGGAGCAAGAGGGTGCTGACAGCTGGGCCTAGCACCATGGACATCACTGCAACTTTGACAGAGGTTGTTTTCTCGAGTAGTGGTGACAAAAGCCTAAAGTAGATTCTGGGGAGAACTGGAATGAGGCAAGTGGGAGGTGGGGAGGAAGAGGAAGGTGGCAGTTCCATTAACCTCTGCCTTTGTCTCCCGTTCTCCCCTCATTTGAACACACCAGCACCATCCTGCATCAGGCCCTCAGCTTCTGACTACTGCCTCTGCCTCTCCAGCCAACCCCTACCATCTACATCTCCTGTCCCCTCTTGTATAACAATTCTCCCTCAGCTGACATCTTGATAAGGTGTACCCCCACTACTGATGGTACTTCCTATTCCCCTAAACAAACATTATCAGATACCACAATTTAGTTACTGTCCATTTGCTGCCCACCATGGTGTCCTCAGGAGGAGGAGATGGGGTGGATGAGCACTGAGTACTTGAGCTCAGTTACAGGTGGGTAAGTGAACATGTGGTAGAGGCAGTGCCATAAATTATCCCTTTTGTTGACTTCCACTTCCCCTGTACAAAGGAAACAATTTATCAAATCAGAATTCTAAATGGAGAGTAGAAGGAGCAAGGGAAAAACGGTAGAGAGAGAACAGAAGGAAGGACAAAATGTCGTGAACAGCCTTCAAAGTCCCAGGCAAGCCCAAGCCACAGTAAAAAGACACACATTAGCTGAATGACATAAAAAACAAAATCCATCTTTTGATTGTCGACAAGAAACTCATCTTATCTTCACCTTAGGCATCACCTTAGGGTGAAAGGATGAAAAAAAATATTCCAAGGAAATGGTACTAAAAAATAAGTAGATGTTATGATTCTAATATCTGACAAAACAGACTTCAGATTACAATAAATCAGAAGAGATAAAGATCACTTCAGCTTACCAGACCACCTGAGAGTGCCGGGATCCAGCTTCCAGGTGACGTGAGCTTCCCCAAATCCCACTGTGCCCAACCCCCTATGTTAGAACCACCTGTCCCCCCCCCCCCGCCCCAATTTCATCAGGGCTAGACCTGCCCTCTCTACAGTAGGGGCTGAGACCTTAGCAGACCACCTGAGAGTGCCTAAATCAAGCTTCCCCTTAGCGAATTTCCCAAATTGTGCTATGACTGCCTGCTAGGAGGGGTGCAGCCTGAGTATACCTGACTGGAGCCTGACTTAGGCCTCTGTGGGAGCTCCTAAGTAGCTGAACTGAAGCCATCTGTTCCTTCCAATATAAAATCTGAGAGAAAACAAAACCTAGACCAACCACCTATACATATCCAATAAGAAAACAACCACGGCACACCAATAATACAAACAGAAACAGACTTGAACTTAACAAAGGAAGGCTTGAGTTTCATAGCAGAATCTCAAACAACAAAAGAAATCCACATGTCAAAATCACAACAGAAAAATAATAATATGGAAAACCAAAACATTATGTTCCCACCAAACCCCAGCAGTCCTAAAGAAGAGGTCTACAAGGAGAACACCCTAGAGACAACCCAGGACACAGAATTTAAAAGAACAATCATAAACAGGATCAAAGAAATCAATGAATTTAAAGAACATACAACAAACAAAACAACTAAAGGAAGATAGAGATAAACTTCTGACTAAATTCATAAAATAGAAAAACTGAAGAAAACTCAGTCTGAAAAGAAGCAAGTGAAAAACTCAATAAGAAATTTGAAATAACAGGAGAAAGCCTCACCAATAAAATAAATGAAACAGAAAACAGAATTACAAGACTGGACGATAGAGTTGAAGAATTGGACCACTCAAGCAAAGATTATGAAAAAAATTTTAAAACACAGGAATGGAATATGCAGGAAATGTGGGACACCATCAAAAGACCAAATCTATGTATCATAGGCATGGAGGAAGGAAATCAGATTAATGGTATTGAGCAGATCCTAAACAGGATTTTGAAGAGAATTTCCCAAAATTAAGGAAAGACATGCCCATACACATACAAGAAGCACAAAGAACACTGAATAGATAGGACCAGAAAAGAAACTTCCCACAGCATATCAGAGTAAAAGCACTAAGTGTACAGAACAAAGAGAGAATACTGAAAGCTGCAAAAGAAAAGCAACTCACATATAAAGAAAAACCCACCAGAATTATAGCTGACTTATCAATGCAAACTATGAAAGTCAAAAGAGCCTGGACCAAGTTATTCCTAGTTCTAAATGACTATAGATGCCAAACCAGAAAATACTTTACCTAGCAAAAATGTCTATTATACTTGAAGAAAGAAAAATATTCCATGACACAGATAGAATGAAAGAATACATTTCCAGAAAACCAGCCCTTCAAAGAATACTTGAAGCAATACAAAGAATGGAGAGAGAAACAACCCCAGAGTCAACAGAAAGAAACTAAATGAAGATATAATTGTGGAAACACAAAATTAGACAAAGAATGTAAAAAGGTCATCAAAATGATGGCAACCAATACACAGCTTTCAATAATAACTTTAAATATCAATGGACTGAACAAGATAGACAGACTCTTAACCCAGCTAACCAAAAGAAAGAGCAAGCAAATCCAAGTCAACAAAATCAAAGATGAAAGGGGAAACGTCATAACAGACACCAGAAAGATCCAGAACATTATAAGGGAATACTTTTAAAACCTATACTCTATTAAATTTGAAAACCTAAAAGAAATGGATGGATATCTAAAATCATGAGAGCCACCAAAGTTAAACCAAGAAGAGAACAACAGTTTAAACAAACCCATAACATATAAGGAAATCAAAACTGTAATACAAAACATCCTGACTAAAAAAAAGCCCAGGCCCAGATGGATTTACAGCAGAATTCCACCAGACATTTAAAGAAGATCTCCAACCAATACTAAATTATTCAAAAAGACAAAAACAGAGGGAGAACTCCCAAATTCTTTCTATAAAGCCAGCATCACTCTAATACCCAAACAATGTAAAAACACAACCAAAAAAAAGAAAACTATAGACCCATATCCTTATTAAACATAGATGCAAAAATTCTCAACAAAATACTTGCAACCTGCATACAGGCACACATCAAAAAGATCAGCCACTATGATCAAGTCAGCTTTATTCCATAGATGCGAGGATGTGGACAAAGGGGAACGCTCATTCACTGCTGGTGAGATCGCAAACTCATGCAACCCCTATGGAAAGCAGTGTGGAAAACTTAACAAAACTAAAAACGAACCTACCATATGATCAGTTATACCACTCCTTGGCATATACCAAAGGACTCATCCTATTGCAGAGATATTTATACAACTATGTTTGTTACTGCTCTTCACAAGAGCTAAAAGATGGAAGCAACCTAAGTGTCCCTCAACTGATCAGTGGTTAATGAAAATGTGGTTCATTTACACAATGGAGTTCTACTCAGCAGTAAAGAAAGATGAAAGAATGAAATTTGCAGGTAAATGGATGGATCTAGAAACTGTTATACTAAGTAGCACAGACTCAGAAAAGCAAAAGACCTAAGTTCTCCCTCATTTGTGGATCCTAGCACAAAATCCTTATGAGTACATATCCTGATGTAACTGCAAGAGCCAAAAAAATGGAAGGGAACCAGGAAGGTAAAGGGAAAAAACATGAGAGGGAAGAACAATAGGTAGGAGTCAGGTGTTACTAAGGGAGAAATGTATAAAAAGGGGGGAGTTAAATGGAAGGGGAATGCCTGGCTAGCTCAATCAATAGAGCATGAGACTCTTAAATGGAAGGGGGACAAGAAGAGCTGTACAAAGAACTATGGGAATAAAGGGGAAGACGGAGCTCAAGAAAGGTGGGACCACAGCAGAAATTATCAAGGGAGACATGGGGAAAATAGAGACATTTTAAGTGGGGAGGGTGGGGATGGAGGATAAGATGTAGAGAAAGAGGAGGGATAAATAGTGCCTAGCTAGTATAAGAAAAAAAAAAACAGGGAATTGTTTAGTACAAAAACCTACTGAAAAAATTACACATTCAATATCCCTACATGAGTCCGTGAGTATAGCTGAAGGTTACATAACAAGAAGCAGTGCCAGACAGAAGAAACTTTTCTTTGAGTTGTTGGCCAAGGTAGTCCAAGAGACTCCCAAAATTACACAGTCCTTGATCGCCTCCCAAAACTTATAGGTAAGACCTATTGCTGAAGACAGGACATACTTTGGACATGGGATTTGGAGCAATGGAGCTAGAACTGACCTGGAAGCCACCTCCCCTGAAGGCTAGCTCTCATTGTTTTGGAGAGCACTATGTTAAGCTAGTAAGGGAGAACATCAATCAATGGTCCAATCCCAGCTTCAAGGCCTAAAAACAACATCAATGACCAGCACAGAAAACAATATTGGTGCAGTAGTGGCACTTTTATCTTGGAGGTAATCAACAGCTACCTAATTGAACTTAAAACCCACTCAATAGGCAGAAAATCATGAGTGGTACTGTAAAGCTAGCCAAATACACATAGCTGGAGAGGTCATAGATCTTAGAGAAAACTCCAAAGCTTCACATCCCTAGGCCAATGTAATTTCTTACTATGTGCAAAATATGGATCCTTAAATTTATAGACAAGTATCTCAGTCACCACCCATCAAAGAAGCTTCTTTTCCAAGAGACAGAGATAATTACAGAGTTCCCAACTGGTCACACATAGAGATTGTGAATTGCCCAAGTCTAAGTGGCACATCTAGGATGCAACCTCTACACCTAAGACTCACAGAACATAGAACAAGGGATGAAGAGAACACTAATGCATCTTTCAATTCTCATCAATGAAACTCCCTCATGTGATAGAGGGCCAGGAACACAAAAGGTCACAAATGGCTAAAACACAGAGAATAAGAGTCTGCCGGGTGTGGGTCCTTGGACAGGACTCCTATATTAAAATACACCCACCGAGGTCTCAGGGACCATTGCAGCAGAAGAGGGGGCAGAAAGAATGTGAGAGGAGGAGGATGACCATACAGAAACAGGCTCCTGGGACTCTTCTCATACAAACCTACATTAATGGTGTCAGCATGCACAAGACCCATGCAAACTTAAGCAGACAAAAACTCAGCACAGAACTGTGGAAATGGACAGCAGACCTCAACCTCAGTCAAAGAATTATTGGCAGCTAATTATTGCTGGGTGCAGAAGAGCTGATCTTCTTAAAGGGAGGGACTCTAGATAGGCTGACTAGAACTCAGTGAATGAACTTGCACTGAGGGACATCTGGAGACACTAACTTTACATGATAGGCCTTACCAGAAATGACAGAATGTATGGACTCCAGCAGGGGGGGGTGGTATGGGAGTGTGCCAAAGGGGAAAGGGGTATAAAGAGGATTTTCTGTATGAAATATACAAAATTTTAATTAAAAAATTTTTTTAAAGAAGATCACTTCATTCTGATCAAGGGAATAATTGACCAAGAAAACATTACAATCATGAACCAAACTCTGGTGCACCCAATTTCATAAAATGAGTACTACTAAACTTTGAAACAGATTAACCCCAACTCAGTAAGTGACTTCAACACCCCACTATCTCCAATAGACAGGTCAACTGGACAAAGAACAGAGAAATCATTCAGAATTAAATGATATCATACATCGAATGGACTTAACAGACACTACAGAATATTCCATCCAAGCACCAAAGAGTACACATTCTACTCAGCAACCCATGGAAGTTTCTCTAAAAATAGACCACATACTGAGGCATAAAACAAAACTGATACAAAAACCAATACAAAAAAAAACTGAAAAAATTACATGCATTCTATCAGACCACCTTGTAATGAGCTTAAAATCAACAGCAAGAGTCAGGTATGGTGGTGCACGCCATTAATCCCAACACTAGCGAGGCAGAGGCAAGCAGATCTCTGTGAATTCAAGGCCATCCTGGTCTACATAGCAAGTTCCAGGCCTGCTGGGGCTACAGGGAAACCCTTCTGCAGTCAAATCTCTACAACTAAGGCTCATGGAACACAGCAGAATAAGGGGTAGAGAAAGGGCTAATGTATTCCTCAACTCTCACCAGTGAGGCATCTATGTACATCAGAGTGCGATGCACACAGAAGGCCATACTGACCAAGTTTTGGAGAATAAGAGACTGTACAGTGTCTTCTGGCTCTGGCACCATTTCAGAAGAGGAGGCGGAAAGATTGTAAGGGCAAGGGCTGGTTCATGAACACAGAGAGGTGGAGGCCTCCAGGCCACTGGAAGCTTGCTCATTTGAGCCTGGGACCCATGTCAGCTCAATTAAGGGCCCAAAGGGGAGGTAAGAAATACGTGGTGGGCCAGCACTAGATTGAGAACTACTTGAGACTGACTACTGCTGGGTGAGGGAGAGTATGGCTTACATACAATCACTGCATGTGCTGACTAGACTCCAGTGGATGCATTTACACTGAAGGACATCTGAGCACAAACACCTGAATGAACAGGACTCAGCACGTATGGTGGAGTGCGTAGGGTTTGGTGGGGGGATAGGAAGAGGCCTGGATAGGGGAGAGGGTCTGGATTTGAGTGGGAAATTTTAAAAGCTCAATTTAAAAAAGTAAGAAAAAAAGACCAAAAAAAAAAATCAACAGCAAAAGAAGGTATAGTAATTACATGAACTCATGGAGATTAAACAACACACTCTTGAATGATAAAAATCAAGAAAGAAATAAAAGTATCCCTGGAACTAAACGAAAATAATAATACAACAAAACAAAATCTGTGGGATACTTTAAAACAATCCTAAGAGGGAAGTTAATAGCGCTAAGCACCTTCATTTAAAAATTTAAAAGTAAAATAAAAACAGAAAGAGCACAAATAAATGACTTAACGGTACAACTCAAGAATCTGGAAAAGCAAGAACAAACCAAACCCAAGCCCAGGAGACAAGAAGAAATAACAAAAATCAGAGCATAAATCAATGAAATAGAAACAAGGAAACAATACAAAGAATCAATGAATCCAAGAGCTGGTTCTTTGAAAAGATAAGCAAGATAGGCAGACCCTTAGCCCAGTTAGCCAAAAGGGAAAATCCAAATCAACAAAAACAAAGATAAAAGAGGAAACATCACAATAGACACCAAAGATCCAGAACATTATAAGGGAATACCTTAAAAACCTACAGTCTATTAAATTAGAAAATCTAACAGGAGGAGTGCCTACTCCAACCTCCATCAGTGTAGGGGCTGAAATCTCAGCAGACTACTTGAGAGTGCCTGTTCTGGCCTCCCTCTGGCATAGGGGCTGCAAACTCAGGGGACCACCTGAGAGCACCTGGAACCTGCCTCCACGTGGCGAAGCCTTTGTGAGGGAACTGACACTGATTCTAACCACTCCAACAGCTATAAAGTGCCTGAAAACAAATCCTGAGTCCATCACTCTTGAGTATAGCCTTGGCAGACAAAAGAAAAATGAGGAGGAACTCAATGGAGGGATGCTTTTGGAAGCTCTCATCAAGAAATTCCAATGGACTCTGATAGGAATGTTTGAAATTTGCCATTTTGACTTTTTTCTAGTTCCAGTTCCCTGTCTAGAACTTGTAATGCTAACTACTCTTGCCTTTACTTCTCCTTCACATCTCCTATTCACCAGTCAAGGACTTTCTTTTCTCCCTATAGTTAAGAGTTATGCAATTTGGGAGTCTTTTAGATAGACCCACTGAAGGGGTACCCCAACTGCCTCACCCTGCATCCCTGTTCAGTATGGAAGAAGCCAGAGCAGTCTGCGTCCCGATTCCCTATCGGCAATTTGAGTAACTTCTTCAGGGGATGGTATGGTAAGAATAGAAGGCAGGAATTGGCTAGGGCAGTTAGGGTAAAAAGACCCCAAAGAAAAGTAGCCAGTTCTTGGCTAAAAGTCAAAATGTCAGTGGGCCTCTTAGCAACATACTCTGTTCTAAAGGCCAAAAGTGTCCAAAGTATTTGGGAGCTCTTATCTAATCCCTAAAAGATTTTAGGGTTACCTCTTCAGAGGGGGGAATGTTAGAGTAGCAAAGAGCCCCATTAAAAAAAAAGAAAAGAAAGAAAGAGCATGTGAAGTTGTTCAGGAAAAAGTGATGAGGAGATATGGGAGGAGCTGGAGGGGAAGGAGTGGGCATGGATTTGATCAAAACACCTTATATGCATGTATGAAATGTTCAATAATTTTTTTAAGTTAAAAAAAAGAAAATCTAAAAGAAATGGACAACTTTCTAAATTCAATGAACCACCAAAGTTAAAGAAGAGATCAACAACTTAAAAAGATTTATAACAAATAAGGAAATTGAAACAGTAATACAAAGCTTCCCAACTAAAAAAAGTCCAGGCCAAGATGTAGTCTCAGAAGAATTTTACCAGCCCTTCAAAAATCTATAATCAATACTACTTAAATTGTTCAAAAAGATAGAAACTGCCGGGCGTGGTGGCGCACGCCTTTAATCCCAGCACTCAGCAGCAGAGGCAGATGGATCTCTGTCAGTTCAAGGCCAGCCTGGTCTACATAGTGAGTTCCAGGACAGCTGGGGCTACAGGGAGACCCTGTCTCAAAAAAGAAAAAAACTGAAGAACTCCCAAACCCCTCTATGAAGCCAGTATTACTCTAATACCAAAACCAGGAGAAGACACCACACACACAAAAGAAAACTATAGGCCCATAATCCATAACGAACACAGACGCAAAAATTCTCAACAACATACTCATATCAAAAACATATCAAAAAGATCACTCACCATGACCAAGTTGGCTTTATTCCAGAGATGGAGGGATGATTCAAAACATAAGTCAATAAACATAAAAAATCATAGACTTAAAGACAAAAGTCACATGATCACCTCAATAAATTCAGAAAAGACCTTTGACAAAAATCCAATATGCATTCATGCTAAAAGTCCTAGAGGGAATTGAACTTGAAGGAATATACCTCAACATAATTAAGGCTCTATATAACAAACCCACAATCAACATCATTCTAAATGGAGAAGAACTTGAAGCATTCCCATTAAAATCAGGAATGAAATAAGGCTGCCCACTATCCCCACTTCTTTTCAATATAATGATTAAAATTCTAACTAAAGCAGTAAGACAAGGAAATCAAAGGGATACTAATTGGCAAAGAAGAGGTCAAATTATCCCTATTTTCAGATATGATATTACACATAAGAGATTGCAAAAATTCCACCAGAAAACTTCTAGAAATGATCAACACTTTCAGCAAAGTAGCAGGATAGAAAATCAATTTACAAAAATCAGTAGCCTTCCTATATTCCAATAATAAGCAATCAGAGAAAAAGTTCATGGAAACCCTCTCATTTGTGATAGCCTCAAAGAAATGAAATATCTAGGAATAAACCCAACCAATGACGTTACAGGCCTCTACAATGAAAACTAAATCTCTGAAGAAGGAGGGCTCAAAAAGACCAAGAAGAAAGAAAGGCACAGAGAGAGATGCAGAGATGGAAGGACCTCCCAGGCACGTGGACTAGTAGAATTAATATTAGGAAGATGACCATGCTAACAAAAGCAATTTATAGATTCAATGCAATCCCGATCACTCCCATGACATTTTTCACAGAAATAGAAGAAAAAAAAATCCTAAAATTTATATAGAATCACAAAAGACCCTGTACATCCAAAGCAATGCTGGGGGGACCATCATACCAGACAGATCTCAAACTACATTCCAGAGCTATAGTAACAAAAACAGCATGGTGCTGGCACAAAAACAGACATGTAGATCAGTGGAACAAAATAAAAGACCCAAACATGAGTGCACGCCATTGCACTTGACAAAAGTGCAAAGAGGAAAGACAGAATCTTCAACAAATGGTGCTGGAAAAAACAGGATCTCCACCTGTAGAAGAATAAAATCAGACTCATTATCAATCACTCTACACAAAAGTCAACTCCAAATGGATCAGAAACCTTAATGTGAAACCTGAGACACTGAAACTATTAGAAGAAAGCATATGTTGTACCCTACAAGACACAGGTGCAGGAAAGGACTTTCTAAGTCAGACATCACTCAGGAAGTAAGGTCAACAATAGACAAATAGGACCTCATTAAACTAAAAAGCTTCTGTACAGCAAAAGAAACAACCAATCATGTGAAGAAGAACCCTACAGAGTGGGAAACAATCTTCGCCACACAGAGGATTCATACCCAGAATATAGAAGAAATCAAGAAACAAAGGATCTGAGCCGGGCGTGGTGGTGCACACCTTTAATCCCAGCACTCTCGAGGCAGAGGCCGGTGGAGCTCTGTGAGTTCGAGGCCAGCCTGGTCTACATAGTGAGTTCCAGGCCAGCTGGTGCTACAGGGAGACCCTGTCTCAAAAAAAGAAAAGAAAGAAAAAAAAAAACAAATGATCTATCTAAAAGGGGCTATATGGGCTACAGATCTGAACAGAGAGCTCTCAAATGAACTAACAGTGGCTAAGAACGCCTTAAGAAGAGTTCAACATCCTTAGTAAGATTTCATCTTACCCCAGTCAGGATGACTAAGATGAAGAGAACAAATGACACCAAATACTGGTATAGATGTGGGGAAAGCGGAACCCTCATTCACTACTGGTGGGATTGCAAACTGGTACGCTCACTATGGAAATCAGTATGGAGAACTCTTAATCAGCTAGAACTCTGATCCAGCTATACCACTCCTTGGCATATGCCCAAACAACCCATCCTACTATAGAGATACTTGCACAGCCATGTTTGTTGTTGCTCTTTTCACAATAACTAAGAAATGGAAACAACCTAAATGTCCTTCAACTGATGAATGGATAATGGAAATGTGGTACCATTTACACAATGAGGTTCTATTCAGCAGTAAAGAAGACAAAAATCATGAAATTTTCAGGTAAATGGATGGAACTAGAAACTGTTATACTAAGTGAAGTAACACAGACTTAGAAAAATATGTGATCTATGTTCTCTCTCATTTGTGGATCTTAGCTTCAAATCCTTAGACATGAGTTTAAATTCTGATATAAATACGGGAACCAGAAAAATGCAAAGGAAACTATGGAGGTAAAGGGGAAGAAGGAGCTCGAGAGGGGGACAGTAGGAGACAGGTGTTATCAAGGGGGAAATGGGGAAACTAGAGGTACTTTAACTACAATACTCAAAACTGCAAGAAAAATGACATAAAAACAGATTAACTGAACAGATTAAAGAACCCAAAAATGAATCTACACATCTACAGACAACTGTTTTTCCAAAAAGGCAACATGAACCATACTTTGGAGAAAGGAAAGTCTGTTCAATAAACTGTGTAGGAAAACTGTGAATCTACATGCAGATAAGAGAACCACACCCAATCTCTCACCATATATAAAAGTCAATCCAAAAATGAATCAAAGACTTACATGTAAGATTCAAAACTGAAAACCACTAGACAAACACACAGGGGGAGAGCTTTAGACATAGGAATAGGCAAAGAGTTTTTTGGATATGACCCCAAAAGCATAGGCAAAAACAAACAAAAGTGAGAAAGAAGATTATGCCAAAATAAAAGGTTCCACACAACAAAAGAAACAACAAAGTAATAGGAGAAAATATTTTAAAATTATTCAGTCAGTAAAATATTAATACCCAGTGTATGCAAGGAATTCAAACAATCCAGCAGCAAAAAGAAAAAAGTCTGATTTTAAAACAGACAAAAGTTCCAAAAAAATCATTTCTCAAGAAAGCATTTAAAAAAGACCAACAACTACGTAAAATGCTCAACATCACCAACCATCACAAAATGCAAATTAAAACAAGAATGAGATATGCTCTCATCCCAGTTCGAAAGGCCATTATAAAAAAAGACAAAACTAAAAATGCTAGCAAGGACACAAAGAAAGAGAAACTTTTGTACAATGTTGGTAGGGATGTAAATTAGTGAATCATTGTGAAAAAGAGTAGGCTGCAAAAAAAAAAATAGAACTACCACATGACCCAGCTACCATATATTCAAAGGAATATTTGCCTTATACATAAAGGAACTGAAATCAGTATGTCCAAGAGACATCTGTACTCATGTTTACTGTAGTGCTACTCACAATTACCAAAGATAAACCAACCCATATGTCTACTGAAGAATGGATTAACAACTTGCATGCCTACTGTTACACAGGACTGTCCTCCGACTGGGAAGCTATGGATAGACGCCCTCTTCCCAAGTGTGGTTCCACCTACTTGCCTAGGATCATCACAAATTTGTTGACTGTTGACCTTCAGCAAGAAAGGAGGAACAGGAAGAGTCAGCCACCCCTCTCAACCAACAAGTCAGCCCTAACTGCATGAGGGGAAGGGACTAACGGTATATAAACAGTGGAAGCTGTAGGGAGGCTTCTCGCCATTTTGTGAGGCTCTGGAGTGGTCACAATCCACGCCTCGATGGAGACTTTCCAGGGAGGCCTTGGGGGGGAGCATTCACACTTCTGTGAGTAAACCCTCACCCACTGCTCTGTAAGTAAACCCAATAAACTCTCTAGTTACAAACCAGAATTCTGCAGTTTGGAGAAATTGGACCTCGGTTTGTCCTAGGAGGGGCTTGGATCTCATTTGTGTCTCCCGGAAGGAATTTTAGCAACACCTACTAATGGATGAACAAAGAAGATATGGCATATGTACACATTTACACACAATCGAATACTATTCACTCAGTCATAAAGGGAAGAAATGTTGCCATTTGCAGCAACCTGGACAGAACTAGAGGACATTATGCTAAGTAAACTAAGCCAGGCTGAGCTCTAGGTTCAGTGAGAGACCATGTCTTAAAAAAATAAGGTGGAAAGTGACGGAGGGAGAGACTCAATGTCCACCTCTGGCCCCCACACTCATGTGCATACATGTGTACGCACACACACACACACACACAAGACTCACTCCTCCCTCTCTCTCTCTCTCCTCTCTCTCTCTCTCTCTCTCTCTCTCTCTCTCTCTCTCTCTCTCTCTAAGCACAGAAAGACAGATCCTGGATGTTCTCGCTTATATTCATAAGTGATAGAAAAAAGTACAGAAGAGTATAGTGATCACCCCGGCCTAGAAACGGAGCAGAACAGGAGGCTGGCTCACAGGAGCAGGGTGCAGCTGAGAGGAAAAGCTAGCTTCTAACACTCTAACACAGGAGGATAACTATGACAAATGTCTCACCTGATGAGTGTGGCAATTTTCCTGATGTGATCATCATACACTGTGTACGTGTACTGAAATGCCACACTGTACTCATATGTTCAACTGTGGTCCAATTAAAAACAAAAATGAATGGGCCAGTGAGATAGCTCAGTGGGTAAAGGCACTTGCCACCAACCTGAGTTAGAACCCTGAGATCTACACAGCACAAGGAGAAAACCAACTCCCACAGGTTCTCCTCCGATCTCTATGCACCTACCCTGGCATGCATGCTCCCATACACAGAATAAGATAAATAAATTATTTAATGTAATTTAAATTTTAAATCAAAATAAAAATAGATCTTTAAAAACAACACATGAATGAAGTGTAAAGTGCAAAACTATAATTCCTTGCAGAAAAAGGAGAAAACCTAGACAGCACTGGGTTTGAAGACTGTTTTTCAGATACAACACAAAAGACACAATACATGAAAGAATTCATAAGCTAGAGACAAGACCCTGTCTCAAAAACAAGAATTCATAAGCTGGAGATTGGAGAGTTGGTTCAGCGGTTAAAAGCACTGACTGTGGGGCTGGAGAGATGGCTCAGCGGTTAAGAACACTGGTTGTTCTTGCAAAAGACCAGGCTTCAAATCCCAGCACCCACATGGCAGCTAACAACTGTCCATAACTCCAGTATCAGGGGATCCAACAGCCTCTTCTGACCTCCGCGGGCACTGCACGACACTTACCTACATGCAGGCAATACACACATACACATAAAATAAAAATAATAAATTTTTTTTTTTAAGTTTAAAAACACTGACTGCTCTTGCAGAGGACCCAGGTACAACTCCCAGCACCCACACAGCAGCTAACAACTGTCCGTAACTCCAGTTCCAGGGGAATCTAATGCCCTCTTCTGACTTTCATGGGCACTGCATGACACAAGCTCACTTACATACATGCAGGCAATACACTCATACACACAAAATAAAAATAACAAATAAAATATTTTAAAATAATTCATAAGCTAAAGTTTATTAAAACTTGTGATTTCTACTGTGGAAAAAAAGCACTGTCAAGAGTGAAAAAGAAGCCATATAGCGGTGGGAAATATTTGCAAAAGGCATATCTGATAAAGATTTCTTAAATGAACAATAACAATCCTATTGGAAAATGGATCAAAGACCCAACCAAAGAAGACACTGAAATGCAAATAAGCAGGTGAAAGGCTGCTCCATATCACAGTAACCAGAAAAGTCAAGCTAGAACAAGGAACTAAACCCAGCACTGACACTACAAGTGCTGACGAGGTGTGCTAAACAGGAACTTCAGCTGCTGATGGGAGTGCAAAGTGGGATGGCCACTGTAGAGGAGTCTGACCACTTCCCACAACACTAAATACTTTCACCATACAATCCAACAATCATGCATCTTGATATTTATACGGAGGCATTGAAAACCATTTCCAAGTAGGGAGTGGTGGCACACAGCTTTAATCCCAGCACTTGGGAGGCAAAGGCAGGTGGATCTCTGTGAGATCAAGGCCAACCTGGTCTAAATAGTGAGTTCAGGCCAGCTGGGGCTACAGGGAGACCTTGTCTCAAAAAAAGAAAAGAAAGTCCCATGTGACACAAAAACATGCACACATATTTTACAGTGGCTTTTCATAACTGCCAAAATGTGGGATCAACCAAGATACCCTTCAACAGGAGAACAAATAAGCACACTGTGAAGTGAGGGGTAAAAAGAAAGAGAAATAGAAGATGTGGATGCTCAAGCAATAACAATCCACGAAGAAACTTAAATGTGTGTTACTAAGAAGACATTCTGAAAAATATGATTCTGACTATGTGACATTCTGAGAGAGGTGAAACTCTGGAGATGGTAAAAAGAGGAGTGACGGGGGGGCATCAGAGGGAAGGAGGAGTGAACAGACAGCAGAGACAGCCTTTGGGCTGACTCAAACCACCCAAATGCCGCTGTCGTGATAGACACGTCATTAACTGTGCAAACTCACAGCACCTCCACAGCATACACAGCACCAAAGGGGAACACTAATGTGAACTGTGGCCCCTAAAGACAATGGTGACTGTAGGGTCATCAGTTGTGACTAATGGACCACTTGGTTCGGGATGCTGGAGTGCTGTGCATGTACAGGGACAGAGAGAAGAGAGGAAATTTCCATGCCTTCTACTCAGTCATCCTGAAAACTACCAAAATAACAGTCTGATTTTCTAAAGTGTTAATTACTCTGTTAATAAACATACTTTTCAAATCATATTGATGTCCTATATGCCTCCCACCCTACCCAAACCCCTTGTAACTATCTATCTATGGATTTGCTCATTCTAGATAGTCCATATAAATGAAACTGTATTGGGGCTGAGACTCAGTGGTAGAGTGCTTGCCTATGATGTATGAGGTCCATTCAGTCCCCAGCACTGAATGAATGAACGAATGGACGAACAAACAAATGAATGAGATAACATGACTTTCATAGCTGGTGTTTCACAGAGTACATTTTCAAGGCCCACCCACAGAGTGACATGGGTTGAAACTTCATTCCTCCAGATTCTATAAGGAAAATCTTGTTTGATTAAAGACACTGAGTAATTTTTAATTAGAATGGTATTTTTTTAATTTTTAACTGGAAGTGTTCCTTTGAATAGCTCACAATGAGGGATACATGAAGGAGATCATTATTCCTTTGTTTGCAACAGTACCAAACCACCCTTCAGGAGCAAGGAAAACAAAGCAGCCTAGGCTCTCCCTCTGGACAGTTATTAGAGAACACAAGGCTGGTATCTTCTAATGATGACTGCAATGTTGGTCATAACTGCATTATCTCTTAGACTTCAGTAAAGGCAACATGACATCTACAGACAGCACTGAGATGCTGAGCAAGGGGTAAACACTCCATTTTCCAACATCGCAGAAAATTTCAAGTTCATCACTGTCATGCACAATGTTATACTTTTATTACTTTTTCTTGAGATTTCTTTTTTCAAATTCTACTATTCTTATATCACAAGTCACCAGCAAAAAAGCCCTTTAACTCCCTTCTCAGATCTGTACTCCAGTAAAGCCACAAAACCGCCTTCCTTTGAGAAGAGCTAGAGACAAGGCAGCAGGTATCCCTAGGTGTCCTGGAGCTGCAGCCAGCCAGCAGTCAGCACTGCCTCCCCTTCTGAAAAGCCCACACTGCTGCTCTTCCACATAGCTTAGCAAAACTGATTTTCTTTCAATAACTATTCCTTAGAGATAAAATCTGTCTCTCTTGGGGCTGGAGAGATGGCTAGGCGATTAAGAACACTGAATGTTCTTGCAGAGGACCTGAGTTCAAATCCCAGCAACCACATGGCAGCTAACAACTGTCCATAACTCCAGTTCTAGGGGCTACGACACCCTCTTCTGACCTCTACGAGCATTGCATGACACAGGTACACTTCCATACATGCAGGCAATACACACATACACATAAAATAATAATAAAATATTTTTTATAAAAAGGAAATAAAACTCGTCTCTCAAACTATCAGCTGTGTGTACTTTAGGTTGCTAGGTACTAACACAAGCAGCATCTGTCCTGTTCATCAGAGCACCAAGTGCCTATGTATGTTTTTAACTCAGAAAACTCTCCTCACTGCTGCTGCTCAGGCATCAGCCAGGGCTGATGAAGCACAGAGAAGGTACTCTGCACTGGAGGAAAGGTGGTTTTGTTGCCTGCCTCTGCCTCCCAAGTGCTGGGATGAAAGGCCTACACCATCAGCCTGGCAAAAGGTAAAGTGTTCATTTGAGAAGACTAGATCTTTCAGTGTCTGGAACTAAGAGAATGAAGGTCCTGTGAAGTGCATAGAGACCCTGTCTCAAATAATAGTAATTGCAAAGAAGAAGTAAATATAAAAGATGACTATAAATAAGGAAGATAGGGCTGGGGAGGTGCACTGGGTAACAGCAGATGCTGTGCAAGCATGAAGACTTGCATTCTGATCCCCAGCACCCATATAAAAAGCCTGCCTTAGGGTGGGCTTGGCAGCTCACACCTTTAATCCCAGAACTCAGGAGGCAAAGGCAGGCAGATCTCTGAGTTCCAGGCCAGTCTGGGCTAAATAGTGAGGACCCTGTCTCAAAAAACCTAAGAAGAAAAACTTGCCATGTCCATGCATGCCTGTAACTCCATTGCTGGGAAGGAAGAGGCAGGAAGGCAGCTGAGGCTTGCTGGCTGCCAGGCTAGGTAAATGGAAAGTGGAAATGGTAAGTGGAAAATGCCAGAAAAAAAAACAGGGCGCTCCAGGGTCAGTGAGAGATCCTGTCTGAAGGAAATAGGGCAGAGAGCGATAAGGCACTCACACTCACACCCACACACATATCTATACACACATACATCACACACACACACACACACACACACACAAATAAAACTTCTAGGGTAAAATGGCAGATTAGAAGCTGTCTCTGTGTTATATGATACATGAGAAAAGTTAGGTTAACAAAAAGTTGACTCTATCTCAAAGAGAGAATGATTAGAGAGCACAAAGTGGTGACAGGTCAGCTGAAAGGCACAAGACACAGCTACTCAGAGAAGAGAGGCCAGAAGCATGTGGCTCAGCCCCAGTTTGCTGCTGGCCGGAGGAGGAGCAACAGAAGCAACAGCAAAAGATAAGCCAGGCAGACCTGGTGAGGAGAGATGGGCATCCCAGACAGGATGAGCCCACAGCTCTCAAAACCTTCACATCTAGCAGGTGACTTGCTATGAGATTGACTCCTGCATGATGGGTGAACATGAGAGATCCATTTTGTGACTCCCCATATCTTGGCAGGCTTACAACCAGATTCCATTTTCAGGAGAAGCCTATTGTTTAAGATGAGGCTCCCCTGACAGAATAAGAAAATGGAACAATATCAAATGAGGGCATCTAGGGACATGGTCAGCCCCCCTCCCCCAGTCCCACATGGGAAACAGCCACAGAAGGCAGTTGTAGAGGAGGGGGTGGACTGAACACACACCTTAGCGTAACTGCAGAGACCCATCCCTCCAGGACCATGGGCAGAGGGCGGCTCAGCCCCTGATGCTGTGTCTGTCCTATAGTTTTATGCTGCTGGGAAGAACCAGCAGAATCCTGCCTTCTTCAGGGTGTTTAATGCTGAGCAGGATACTAATGCCCTGAGAATGGTCATGCAGTACTTCTGTTTGATTCCCACACTACCCAGTGTACTCAAAAGACACCGGGGAATACGAGCAGAGGGGTCTGGAGGAAAACCTGCTTGACCATAGGCTGCAAAGCTAAGTAAGTGTGCCACAGCAGCTACTGGATCACTAAAGATGGAAGGTTCTAAAGTGAATGTAGTCCTATGGGACATATGATACTTGACCTGTCAGGGCTCAGCACCAACCTGAACAGGAAAAGATGAGAAAAAGAAAAGAACTAACCAGGAAAACCAACAAGTTACAGGAATCATCTAATATCTAATATTGTTTGCATCTAATGCAAACAAATTCTGCAATTAAAAGATATAGACCAGCTGCTTGTATTAAAAAAAAAAAAACAAGATTCAGATTTTTTGTCTGCAAGAAACATATCTCAAGACTATACTTTCAGGGATCATTTGTGCAGTTCATCACTGGAGATGTTTCTCTGACTGTGTGGAGTACCAGAAACCACGAGGAGGAGCCGTAGCATTCTGTCCTGAGCGTGAAGCTGGCTCTTGGTGTTGCTTTGCTGCAACTGCCATCGGTCATTGATGATGGTTCTTCTCTCCTTTGGGAGAGTAGAGGGAGAGGATTCGGTCTAAGTGGGAAAGGAAGGAAGGAGGGAGGGTGGACCAGAGGGAGGGCAGGAAGGAGTGAGGGAGGGAAGGAGGGAAGGCCAGAGGGAGGGGAGGCAAGAAGGAGGGGAGAGAAGGAGGGAGGGAAGCCCTCACATTGGCAAAGACAGACACGGAGCGAGAGCAAAAAAGATGAAAAGCAATATAACTATACGCATACCTCAAAAAGCAGACTTCAAAATAAAATTAGCCATCAAATGAACCATCAAGAAAATATAATGGGGACTGGAGAGATGACTCAGCAGTTAAGAGCACTTGCTGTTCTTCCAGAGGGCCCAGGTTCAATTCCCAGCACTCACATGGCTAACAACCATCTGTAACTCCAGTTCCAGGGGACCCAACATCCTCTTCAGAGCACTGCACGAACTGTATGACATAGGTGCACATACTTACATGCAGGCAATACACTCATACACATAAAATAAAAATATTTTTAAAGTTAACACTTGGCTTATATTTATTAAATTACATATAAACTATATATAATTTATTATATATTATATGTAGTTATACTATAAATTATATATGAATAAATAATTTTTTAAAAGAAGATATATGGTTGGGCATGGAGGTGCACACCTTTAATCCCAGCATTCAGGAGACAGAGGCAGGCTAATCTCTGTGAGTTTAAGGCCAGCCTGGACTACATAGCCAGTTCCAGGTCAGCCAGGGCTAGAGAGACTCTGTCCCTAAAAACAAGAACAAAAGGAGGAGGAGGAAAAGAAGAAATGATGATAGAAATGTACATATGCATGAATGCAGTGTACCCAATGTTGTGCGCACGCGTGTGTGCGTGCGTGCATGTGTGTGTGCCATGTGCAGGCCAAGGGTGGATGTCAGGTGTCTTCCTCTATTTTTATCCAAATTATTGCCTTGAAACATGTGCTTTCATTCAGCCAGACACTTGCCATTTCAGCTAGGCTGGCTGGCCATAGAGTACCCAGAATCCACTGTCTCTGTCCCTCAATGCTAGAGTTACAGACACAGGCAGCCATGCCCAGCTTTTTATGTGAACAGTAGGGATTCAAATTTAGGTCCTTATGCTTCCACGGAAAGCATTCTTACAAACTGAGCCATCCCCCCAGCTCCATCCAATGTTTTATAAAAGACCTTTAAAGAAGAACAGCAATGCTCCTCAATAGGGGGTCCAGATGCAGCAGTAGCAGTTGACTTCTATACCTTGGTCAGTAATAGAACATCCAACAGCTACAGAATACACATTTTTCTCAACAACTCATTGAACTTTCTCCAAAATGGATCACTTTTTAGATCATAAAGTCTCAGCTAATATTTTTTTAAAATCAAACAATTTATCACATCTTATCAGATCATAATGAAATAAAACCAGAAATCAAAGCTGGGTGTGGTGGTGCATGCCTTTCATCCCAGCAGAGGCAAGCAGATCTCTGTGGGATCCAGGCCAGCCAGGTAGGTCTACATGGTAAGCTCCAGGCCAGCTAGGGCTACAGAGGGGCCCTGTCTCAGGGAAAAAAAAAATAGAAATCAGTGTCAGGAGAAAGGCTAGAACTATACAAGCACATGGAGCTCATATAACACACTCTTAAATGTGGTTGAAAAAATCAGGGAAGGAATTCTCAGAACCAAATGAAAACGAAGACACAACTTAACGAAGTCTTTGCAATATAGCCAATGTATTTCTAAAAAAGAAATTTATAGCTCTGAGTACTTATATAAAAAAATCAGAGAGAATCCAATTAAAAAAGATCAACTAAAACACAACAGTAGTAGAAAGAAAGAAATGTGAGAGTAGAAATTAATGAACTAGAAACTAAAAGAAGACCACAAAGTATCAATGAAACAACAGAGCTGGTTCTTTACAAAGACTGAAAAGAGCCAAGCATGGTGGTGTACACCTTTAACCCCAACAGTTGGTGGATCTCTGAGATTGAGGCCAGCATGGTCTAGAGTGAGTTCCAGGTCAGCTGGGGCTACAGGGACACTCTGTCTCCAAAAAAAGAAAGTTTTAAATAAAAATAAATTTTTTAAAAAGATGAGTAAGATTGACAAACCCCCTAGCCAAAATCATCAGAAGAAATACAAAGAAAACGGAAATTAGTAAAATTAGAGGTGAAAGGGGGATATTACCACAGACACCAATGAAATCCAGAGAATTTTTTAAATCTTTATTACATTTTTGTTATTTATTGCAGGGGTACACACATGCCACAGGGGGCTTGTGGAGGTCAGAGGACAGCTTTCAGAAGTCGGTTCTTTCCTTCCACCACGTGAGTCCTGGGGATCAAACTCAGGTCATAAGGCTTGGCAACAAGTGCCTTTATACACTGTGCCATCTCACAAACCCAAATCCAGAGGGTTGTTACACAGTATTTTGAAAACATACTCTAATAAACTGAAAAACTAAGAAGAAATTAATAAATTCATATATATATAGCCTACCAAAATTAAATCAAGAATATATAAACAACAAAATATTTATTATTTTTTATTTTATGTGTATGAGTGTATTGCTTGCATGTAGGTAGGTAGGTGCACCCATGTTGTAAAATGCTCACAGAGGTCAGAAGAGGAATTGGAGTTACAGACAGTTGTTAGCTGCCATGTGAGTGCTGGGTATCAAACCTGGGTCCTCTGCAAGACCAGCTATGCTCTTAACCACTAAGCCATCTCCCCAGTTCCATGAGGGTATACAAACAACTTGACCAAATCTGTTAACAAGCAACATGAGTGAAATACTCTCCCAGCAAAGAGAAGGCCAGGCCCTAACAGAGTCACTGTTGAATTCTACCAGACATTTAACAAAGAATGTCAATCCTCCTCAAACTATTCCATGAAAGAGAATAAATATTAAAAAATGCATTCTACAAAGTTAATATTCTCCTGATATCAAAACCAGATAAGGACACAACATAAAAAAAGAACTTTCCTGAAGAACATACAAAGACTGTTGATGGAATACTTGCAAACGGAATTCAACAACACAATGAAAAGATCACATATCATGATCAAGTTGATTTCATTCCAGGGAGTCAAAGATGGTTCAACATACACAAACCAAAAGATCTAGTGCTGCATAGAAACAGAATCAAAGGCAGAAATCACATGATCGCCTTAGCAGCTGCAGAAAAGGCCTGTGAGGAAGTTCAATATTCCTTTGTGATAAAAGTTTGAAGAAACTAGAAACACGGGAACATGTTTAACACAATAAGGACAACATTTGGCAAGCCAGCATCTCATGAAATGGGGGAAACTTTTGAAAACATTTCCACTGAAGTCAGGACCAAAACAGGGACACCCACTCTCACACCCTTATCCATTGTGCTTACAGCAGCAACCAACCATGATAAATACATCACAGAGACACATGTAAGAGGAAGAAGTCAAGTCATCCATATGTGTAGATAATACACACCAATAAAGAATATTTCTGAGGAAGAAATTAGAATATTCACAATAGTCTCCCCAAAACCTAACCAAAGAGTCTATAGAAAAACCTCTACAATGAAAACTTTAAAGACTGCCAGAAAAAAAAAAAACAAAAAAAAAACTGAAGATGGTACCAGAAAATGGACAGACCGCCCATGTTTATAAATAAGAAGATTTAATATTGTGAAAATGGCTATATTACTAAAAGTGAACTATAGATTTAAAGCAATCCTGAATAAAAAGAACAAGGGATTGGAGTGACGGCTCAGCAGTTAACATCACCTACTGCTCTGTAGAAGACCAGAATTTGGTTCCCAGCAGTCCCCTTGCGTGGCTCACAACTGCCTGTAACTCCAGCTCCAGCAGACCCAGTGCCCTCTTCTGGTCTTAGTGGGTACCCACACACACACATATACATACAGAAACACACATAAAATATTTTAAAATAAAGTATTTTTCACACTATAAATTCTTATTTTTAATGAGAAATTCCACAGTATTGTTGAAGTCTGATAGTATAGTTTTGTCAGTAAATACTACTCCAAAATTATGATATATAGAATTGCAAATTTATATTCTAAAATACAATTACATATTTTTATTTTGAGAGTTATATCAGTTTAGTTATTAAAGTACTTTTTAAATTTTTTTTAACTTCCCAGCCTGCAATTTTTATCTCCAGACATTCAATTAGGCATCATTGATTTTTTTGTAGGGCACAGGTGAAGGTACACTGGGGCAGTAGAAGAGTAAGAGAAAGACAATGGAAAACGTTTTAGTGCCTGAGAATGGGAAAGGTCCAATGTCAAGGCAGTGCCCAGGACCTCAAATGGCCATCAAGAGAAGTGGGAGGTCCAGTCTAGAGAATCAGTCCTCCCAAGACTAGAATCTGCAAATGACAAACCCTCCCCCGTCCTCAGGATAAGCCCAACACAGAGGTAAAACCACTGCTGTGCACAACCTGCGACCTCAGGGGAGGGTCCCAGGGAAATGCAGCCACTCAGAGAAGGCCAAAACCACTGCTCAACATCAGGAAGGCCCCTATCCTCTAATCTGCTCCACCATCAGCCTAACCTCAGAGGAATGTAGAACCAGGACTCAGGGATGGGGACCATAGCTCCAGGCTCACAGGAGGGAACAATCACTCCAGGCTCACGGGAGCAATCACTAGCTCACAGGAGGGAACCACAGCTCCAGGTTCACAGGAGAGAATCACTGCTTCAGGCTCATAGAATGGGACCATACCTCCAGGCTCATAGTAGGGGACCACAGCTCCAAGCTCATAGAAGGGGACCACAGTTCCAGGCTCACAGGAGGGGCTATAATTTTAATTACACTGGTTCCTACAATTTTCCTGTCTCCATCACTCTGTCCAAATGACTATACTTGTGTTTAAGAAAAAGAACATCTTGAGACGGGTGTGGTGGCGCACTCCTTTGATCCCAGCACTTGGGAGGCGGAGGCGGATCTCTGTTGAGTTCAAGGCCAGCCTGGTCTACATAGTGAGTTCCGGGACAACTGTAGCTGGGGCTACAGGGAAGAACATCTTGGCTTCCTAGCAGCAAACATAGGCAACAGTTACTTGCTGGCTTGAACTTCTCCCTAGAGGGAGAGCAGTACTGGAGAAAACTACCCTTTCCTTTACTCAAGTCGACGGCTGGATGACTGTCCTCTTCTCCATAGACAAGGATCCAGTCAGCTCCTCGGTGTCCGCTGTTTTCACATCTTCCTTGGCCAGGGGGAGCCAATGATGAGACATCTTCTCACTGGGGTCATGTTTTGCCAAGAGCCATGCCCCCCACCATCATTTCTATGGTAGCCCGGGCTTCACCACCACCATCTTGGTTCCCTAGTTATTTTCTTTCTTACTACTTGCCAAGTCCTTTCTCTCCTGCACCCAGCAATCCACCCTCATCCTTCTAGGGGTTGGTTACCTGTGAGATAAAGGCCTGATGTCAATGGGAACATAGTGCAGCAGCCGACCACAAAGCAAGTCGGGCTTTCAGAGGCACAGCATGGTGGTGAGGTGCTCTCAGCAGCCACCCTGGCTCCAAGAGGGGCAGCTGGGTCTGCACCCTAGCTCCCATTGCTCCAGCAGCCCCCACCTTGTCACCATGAACCCCAGAGCTATGCCCAGGACAGCAGCACACAGGAAGGCCAAAATAAAATCTTTTTAAAAACAGCAATGCAGAGGCAGACGGATCTGTGTGAGTTCGAGGCCAGTCTAATCTCCATAGCGAATCCAGGCCAGCTGTGACTACAGGGAGATCCCTCAAAAAAAAAAAAAATGCTAGAGGTATAACAAGAATCAATTTCAAATTATAATAGAGTCACAGTAACAAAAACAGTTTGGTGCTGGTGGTACTAAACACAGGCACTTAAACCATGGAACAGAATAGAAGACCCAGATATAAACATAGTAATCCTCCTGATTTTTCACAAAGACGTCACTGGAGAAGACAAGTGGTGCTGAAAAACTGGATATCCACATAGAAGGATCAAACTAGATTGCTATCTCTTACCTGCACAGTATTCAATTCAAACTAAATCAAAGATCCCAATGTAAGACCTGAAAATTGTAAAAAAAAAAAAAAACTTGGACAACACTTCAAGATATAGACAAGGAAAAGACCATAAAAAAATGAGTCCAGGAAGTAACAGCAGGAACTGACAAATGGAGGCTGGCAAGATGGCTTGGCAGTTAAGCGCACTGGCTGGTCTTCCAGGGAACCCAGGTTTGGTTTCCAGCACCTACATGGCAGCTAATAACTGTAACTCCAGTTCGAGGGGATCCAACGCCCTCTTCTGTCCACAGGCATTGCATGACATTAGTGCTCTTACATACATGCAGGCAATACACTCATACACATAAAATAAAAGATTTAAAAAAGAACTGGCAAATGGGATTGCATGAAATTAAAAGGCACAGCAAAGGAAACCACAGCACTGAGAGAGTCTACAAAATGGGGGGGGGGGGGGGAGGGATCTCTGCCAGCTATACATCCAGGAGGCAATTAGTGTCTACAACATAGAAAGAACTCAAAAGACAGGGCTAGAGATAAACACAGTGGGGGAGCAACCTGCATAGAAAACACATGGCCCTGGGTTCTATCCCAGTGCTACAATAAATAAAGAACTCAAAAACATTAAATACCAAAAGTTGCTCATTTGTTGATCAATCAACAAATGAGCAACTGAACTAACTGAACAGAAAGTTCTCAAAAGAAATACAAATAGCCAATAAATATATGAGAATGTTTCCAACATTCTGAGAGACCAAGAGAAATGCCAATCAAAACTACAATGAATTATTTTTCACCCAGGTGAAAGTGGCTAACATCAAGAAAGTACACAAGGGGGTTAGAAAGGTGGCTCAGCAGTTAAGAGGACCCCAGTGAAGTTTCCTGACCCCATGGCAGCTAAAAACTGCCTGTACTTCAGTCCCAGGGGATCCAATGACCTCTCTGTCCTATGCAGGCATTGCATGCACATGGTGTACTTACTACATGCAGTCAATACACTGATACATATAAAATAAAAAATAGAGCTGGCGAGATCAGACTTTAAAAGCACTTGCAGAGGACCCGGGTTCAGTTCACAGCACCCACATGACAGCTAACAAGTCCATAACTCTAGATCCAGGGGATCCAACACAATCTTCTCACCTCCATGAGCATTACATGACATAGGTGCACTTACACACATGCAGACAATACATTTATACACATAAAATTTAAATAATAAATAATTTTGCTCCAACCTGGAGGCCTCTAACTCCTCGGTAAGTCAATCGGGCCCTCCACGTCTTGACTCCTCCAGCCTCATTCACCCTCTCATCTCCCCTGCCAGTCTCTCCTCCTAGCCTGGGTCCTGTCCCATTCCTTGTCTTGGCACCCCAGACACCGGGGGAACCACCACTGCTTCCTGATCCTTTGCACCCAGAGCAGCTCAGTTCCTTCTTGGGTCCACAAGAGCACTGCTTCTGAGCATGGCCCCGCCCTCACCTCCCTCTGCTTCCCTGGGCCTGAACTACACCAAGGCCTCTCTCCAACCCACAGGCCTCTCACTCCTGGGTAAGTCAATTGCTCCGTGCCTTGATTCCCCCAGCCTCACTCACCCTCCCATCTCCCCCACAGGTCTCTCCTCCTAGCCTGAGTCCTGTCCCATTCCTTGTCTTGGTGCCCCCAGACACCTGGGGAACCACCACTGCTTCCTGATCCTTTTCATCCAGACCAACACAGTTCCTTCCCAGGTCCCCAGGGATGCTCTGGGCCTGGCCCCACCCTCACCTCTCTCTGCTTCCCCGGGTCTGAACAATCCACCAGCCTCTTTCCTGGACACTGGGGATGACCTTTCCTCTTCCTGATCCTTTGCATCCAGGCCAACCCAGCTCCTCAGTGCAGTCCCCAGGGGCCCTTGGGGCCGCCTCCTGCCCCCATCTTCCTTTGCATCTCTGGGTGGCACAGCCATTAGCTGCCCTAGACCAGCACCTTTCCTGAGACCGGCTCCCAGTCCAGTCCAACCCCCAACTTCCTGAGGACAAAATCTTTCCTGGAGGGATACAGACCTTAGGAGAAAGCCTGAGAGCATCTGAGCCTCATCTGACTTGGGTCTCTGTGGGAACTCCTGAAGACAAAAGCAGTATGGCCACTCCAATATAAAATCAAAGGAGAGAACCTGAAGCT
>NW_008350120.1:5674884-5675578 GCF_000622305.1 Nannospalax galili
TCAGAATTACAGAGAAAAAATAGTAACAAGAAAAACCAAAATAACATATCCCCACCAAATACCAATAGTCCTCTAAAGGAGTACAATGAGAACCCCCTAGAGATAATGCAGGACATGGAACTCAAAAGAACAATTATAAATATGATAAAAGAATTCAGTGAATTTAAAGAACACACAAAGAAATCAAAGAACCGAAGGAAGATAGGGATACACTTCTGAATGAATTCAGAAGATTTAGAAATATTGAAGGCTGAAATGAAGAAGGAAGTGAAACACTCAGTAAACCAATTAGAAATGACAGGAGAAAGCCTCACCAAAAGGATGAACGAAATGGAAAACAGAGTATCAAGACTGGAAGATAAAGTGGACAAACTAGACCACTCAAACAAAGATTATGAAAAATTTAATAAATAAGAAGAATGGAATATGCAGGAATTGTGTGACACCATAAAAAGACCAAACTTACAAATCATAGGCATACAGGAAGGAGAAGAATCCCAAGATAATGGCATGGACCAGATCTTCAACAGAATCGTGGAAGAAAATTTCCCAAAATTAAAGAAAGACATGCCCATACAAATACAAGAAGCATATAGAACACCAAACAGAACCAGAAAAGAAACTCTCCACGGCACATCATGGCAAAAACACTAAACGTACAAAACAAAGAGACAATACGGAAAGCTGCAAAAGA
>NW_008350120.1:5676313-5677069 GCF_000622305.1 Nannospalax galili
ACACACATCTATGGAATATTCCACCCAAGCACCAAAGAATACACTTTCTATTCAGAACCCCATGGAACCTTCTCTAAAATCGACCATATACAGGGGCACAAAACAAACCTCAACAAATAGGAAAAGATTAAAAAAAATTCCATGCATTCTATCAGACCACAATGCAATAAAGCTTACAATCAATACCAGAAGAAGCCCTAATCACCACATGAACACATGGAGATTAAGCAACACACTCCTGAATGATGAATGGGTCAAAAGAGAAATTAAGAAAGAAATAAAAGTATTCCTGGAACTAAATGAAAAGGACAATACAACACAACAAAACCTCTGGGACATGCTGAAAGATGTCCTTAGAGGGAAGTTTATAGCTCTAAGTGCCAACATCAAAAAAACGGAAAGAACACAAATAAAGGACTTAACGTTCCAACTCAAGACACTTGAAAAGCAACAGCAAACGAAACCCAAACCCAGCAGACAAGAAGAAATAACAAAAATCAGGGCAGAAATCAGTGAAATTGAATCAAAGAAAACAATACAAAGAATCAACAAATCCAAGACCTGGCTCTTTGAAAAGATAAACAAGATTGACATATCGCTAGCCCAGTTAACCAAAAGAAAGAAAGAGCACCTCCAAATTAACAAAATCAGAGATGAGAGGGGAAACATCACAACAGACACCAGAGAGATACAGAAAATTATACAGGAATGTTTTAAAAACCTATATGCTACTAAATTTGAAAACCTAAAAGAAAT
>NW_008350120.1:5679167-5679528 GCF_000622305.1 Nannospalax galili
GACCCGGCACAAAAGTCAACTCCAAATGGATCAAAGACCTCAATGTAAAGCCTGAAACTCTGAAACTGTTAGAAGAAAACATTGGGGAAAACCTACAAGATACAGGTGTAGGAAAGGATTTTCTAAACCGGACATCAATTGCTCAGGAAACAAGGGCAAGAATTAACAAATGGGACCTCATTAAACTAAAAGGCTTCTGTACATCAAAGGAGGCAACCAGGGAAGCGAACAGAAAACCCACAGAATGGGAGAAAATCTTCACCAGCGACACATCCGACAGAGGTTTAATATACACAGTATATAATGAACCCAAAAAACAGAACCAAGACAAGAAGCAACCCAATTAAAAGATGGGCTAAGG
>NW_008350120.1:5681147-5693181 GCF_000622305.1 Nannospalax galili
CACATCTGATTGCTGCTAGATGAGGAACAGCTGATCCTCCTAAAACAAAGACCTCTAGATAGGCTGACTAGAGTCACCAGAAGGGCAAGAAGTGGGGATGGCTGGGGGTGCCAACAACACAGGAGACAGTAGCAGGTATATCAGAGTATAAGGGCTCTAGTGGGGGGGGAGGCTATGGGAGGGTGCCATCTGGGAAGTGGGTATATAGTTGAATAAGATGGTTTGGGATGTTCTATGTGCTGGGCTGGAAGTATGTCCTGTCTTCAGAAATAGGGTCTTACCTTCAAGTTCTGGCAGTCAATCAAGGTCTGTGGCAATAGCCTGAGTTGTTTTGGGAGTCTCTTGAACTACCCTGACCAATAACTCTAAGGGAAGTTTCTCCTTACTGAATGCTAAATATGGATGCTTATATATGCAGACAAGTATACCATTCACCACTCATCAAAGAAGCTTCTTTTTTCAACAGATGGAGAGTACCATGGAGTTCCCCATCTGCCTATACACAGCGAATAAGGGTCTGAGAGTTGCCTAGCCCTAAGTGACACATCTACAATGCAACCTCTACACCTAAGGCTCATGGGACACTGCAGAAGAGGGGGCAGAAAGAATGTAATGGCCAGAGGGACAAGACACCTGTTGCTATTTAATACATTCTATGTTAAATGTTAAATCTGTAGTGAAATGCTTCTTCTAATCATGTAGTTATTAAAAAATTTAAAAATAATCATTAAAAAATAGTAATTCTTCAGAGCGTAAAAATCTGCTCCTTAATAATTAGTAGATGTGAAAAACATTACCATTAAAATCTACCTGACGACTTTATATCCATGCTCAGATGACAAGGAACTCAGAAAGTAACCGACTGTCACTAGTAATAATCTGATATATAAAGATTAGAAACACGTGCAAACATCTTAATGTCAATAGTATTAAAATGAATTTTTCTGTATGAAACTTTGTATTTTAACAATGAAATGGAGATCTTTTTTAAAGGTTAAAACCTCATTTAATTTTATGTCTTGTAGGGTTTATAATGAGTACAATATTGTATAACTAATTATTCAACTGTAAACCTAAAAATTTGCAGCCAATTTTGAAAGAAATGCATCTTAGCTCTGGAAATTGTTATTGAAATTTTATCAAAATTGTTATTCAAATGCTTTTGTAATAGAATGCTTCTCCTAATTGTGTGGTTATTAAATGAATAAAAAAAAAATTCTTCTAAGTATGTGGTTAATAAAGAAACAATTTTAAAAAATAAATAATTTTAAAATAAATTAATTTTTAAAAAATACAACAGCAAATGGTGGTGAGGAAACAGGAAAAAAAAGGACCATTACACCTTGCTGGTAGAAGTGTAAATTAGTGCAGCCCCTGGGAAATCCATCTGAAGGTTCTCAAAAAATGACAATTAGAACTACCACGGGGTCCAGCTACACCACTCCCAGACATACACCCAAAGAATCAAAGTCAGCATACAAAGAGACACCTACACACCACGAATATTGGGGTCAAAGAAGAAATCGAAAAGGAAATTAGAAAATTCTTCAAGACTGAGCTGGAGAGAGAGCTCAGCAGTTAAGAGCGAGTACTGCTCTTGCACAAGACTTGATTTAAGTTCCCAGTACCCCACATGCTCCAGGGAATCCAACACCTTCTTCTGGACTCTACAGGCACCTGCACTCACACATGCACATACATACATAATTAAAAATAGAACAAATCTTTTTAAAAGTTGTAATCCAGTTCCAAGGGATCCTGTCCTCTCCTCTGGACTCCATGGGCACTAGTTACACATGTAGTTCACATACATACATACATACATACATACATACCAGTCATACACATAAAATAAAAATAAAGTGGCCGGGCATGGTGTCACATGCCCTCAGTTCCAGCACTCAGGAGGCAGAGGCAGGTAGACAGATCTCTGTGAGTTCAGGCCAGCTGGGGCTACAGGGAGACCATGCTCAAAAAGACAATTTTTTTTACTTTTAAGTCTTATAAATCAATATTAAAATCTTATCTTACATTTAGAGAGAGAGAGAGAGAAAGAGAGAGAGAGGGAGAGAGAGAGAATATGTACACAATGGTGCAAGTTGTAGTGGTCAGAGGACAACTAGCAGGAGTTGGGTTCTCTCTCCACCATGAGAGTTTTGAGATTGAACTAAGCTCCTCAGCCTTTATGACAAGAGCCTTTACCCATTGAACCATCTTCTCAGCCCAAGATGAACTAATTTTAAACTAGAAAAAGAAACTTGAAGACACTTTATGGAAGATTCCAAACAGCCAATAAACATAAATAAGTGCTCAAATTCACCAGTCATCAAGGAATGCAAATTAAACTGCTTTATAGAATCCATACTAGGGCTAAAACATACTGGCTAAAACAGCATAAGAAAAGGATGGGAGATACCAAGCCCTGGTAAAGACAGGAGCCTTCCTAAGGTGTCTGTAGGAGTGTGAGCCAGTGCAGTGATTCTGGGGGATGGGGATGTGGTCAAGTGGTAGAGCACCTGCCCAGCCTACTTTCAGTCCCCAGCATCAGGTTCTTTGAGACAATCTTATTCCACAGCCCGGGCTATGCTTGAACTCACAATCCTACTCCTGAGTGTTAGAATTAGAGGCACACAGCACCCGGTCCCCTTAGATGCAACAATGCTCAGTGTAAGGAAACTTGTCTAGCATGTGCAGGAGCCTGGGTTCAGTCCCTAGCACCAAAGAGAAGCGGCAACATGTACTAAAAATTAACAAACACGAGACTGGAGAGATGACTCAGTGGTTATAAGCATTGACTGCTCTTGTAGAGGACCCAGGTTCAATTCCCAGCACCCACATAGTGGCTAACAACCATCTGTCAACTCCAATTCCAGGGGATCTGATGCCTGGGGGACACAGGTGACCTCTGCAGGCATTGCACAACACAGGTGTACTTACATACATGCAGGCAATATTCTTATACACATAAAATTTAAAAATAACAAAAACTTAAAAACTATAACAATATTCAGAGCCAAAATCTAGGATCTAAGAAGTGCCCATACAGTGGAAAATTTTAATTATACTATGGTCACACAACCACTGCACTGAGAATGAATTATAACCACATATAATATGGAGAAATTCCACAAACACTGTTGATCTACACTCAACAATGATGTTCCATGCTGTAAGATTCTATTTGTATGATGTTCAAAACAAAGCAAAAATTAACCTACGGCATTAAAAGCCAGAGCAGCAGGCACATTTGGTAGAGTGGGGGAAGAGTGGGCCTCTGGGATGGTAGTAAAGCTGTTTCTAAACCAGATCCAGGATTAGTTAGGTGTAATAGGAAATTTGTGCAGGGTACATAGCCCTTCCTGTGTATTTAAGCTTCAATGCCAGATACCATTAGCTCAGACTTTGCATGTCTTTTTACTCCAGTATGATTTGGCAAGCTGATTCTATAACACAGTAGGGCATCCTGAAAGGTGCCCATCAAAAGAGACTTTCCAGAGCCAAGTCAGCCTCCTGACCCTCTAGCTGGAAAGGAGCCCATACTTCCCAGGGAGACTGCTTCAGAGCCCTAGGGCTTGCAGTCCAGCCCGCCTCAAGAGTGACCATCTTCCCTCTGATGGTTTTGAACTCCCTATGGAGGGGAGGGGCATGGGCAGGAGGCAAGACAGAGCCTGGGGGACTACTGCAGGGCTGGGAGCTCAGCCCATTCCCACAAGCACTGCCCATTCCCCCACACCTGCACCACAGCCAGCACAGCCCAGTCCACCACCCAGCCCTGGGGGTCAACTGGGATGGGAACCACAGATGGATAAAGAGATGAAGAAGGTGAGCAAATGACCAGAGGAGCAGGTGCCAAGAGCAAAAAGGCAGGGGTTACAAAAGAAAGTGGGTGTCACTCCCCCAGGAGACTAAGACACGGATGACAGGGGACATGAGTGACAAGAAGAGGAACAGGTGACAGAGGGGCACAGGTAAGAGGACACAGGTGAGGGAGGGGACACAGGTGAGGAAGGGGCACGCAGGTGGGGGGACACAGGTGAGGGAGGGGACACAGGTGAGGGACACAGGTGAGGGAGGGGACACAGGTGAGGGAGAGGGACACAGGTGAGGGACATAGGTGAGGGAGGGGACACAGGTGAGGGAGAGAGACACAGGTGAGGGACGGGACACAGGTGAGGGAGGGGACACAGATGAGGGAGGGGACACAGGTGAGGGAGAGGGACACAGGTGAGGGAGGGGGCACAGGTGAGGGAGGGGACACAGGTGAGGGAGAGGGACACAGGTGAGGGACGGGACACAGGTGAGGGAGGGGACACAGATGAGGGAGGGGACACAGGTGAGGGAGAGGACACAGGTGAGGGAGGGGACACAGGTGAGGGGACACAGGTGAGGGAGGGGACACAGGTGAGGGGACACAGGTGAGGGAGGGGACACAGGTGAGGGACACAGGTGAGGGACGGGACACAGGTGATAGAGGGGGCCCAAGTGGAGAAAGGGCACAAGGTGATGAGAGAGGCAGGTGCAGAAGGGGGCAGGTGACATGTGGGTAGGCGGCTGGGGGCAGGTGCAGGAGCAGCGCACAGGCGTGAGGCGCGGTCGGCTGCGGAGGGCCCGAGCGGATCTGGGCCAAGGCAGCATCGGGGCGGCAGGACTGGGACCCGCCCGCACGCACCGTGGACTCCCGCACTTGGCTGTGGAAGTGCTGCTCCCGCGCCGACACCTCGTCTGGCTGCCCTTCCATCCTCCTTCATGGCCACGTCCGCACGCTCCGCCGCACCATAGCCCGCCGCTCCGGGGCCGCACCGCCGCTCCCCGCCCGGCCGCACCGCCACCCCGACCGCAACAGGGTCGGACGCCGCCGCCTCAGCTGCTGCCACAGCGGCTGCCTCGGCTCAGGGTGACGCTACTCCGGCTGTGGGGGGGCGGGGAACCGCCACAGTTGAGGCGGGGCCTGAGCCCGGGCGGGGCCTGTGCGTCACTGGAAGGGCGCCTCACGTCAGAAGCACGCGCCTCCGCGCAGGTCGCAGAGAGCTAGGTGCTAGAGGGCGGGGCCTGCCAGGCTGGGGGCGTGGCCTGGAGGATTTGGGTGGGTCTGGGGCCCTGGGGGCAGACCTTGCGGGCTGGGCCAGGGCGGTGGCTGGGAAGCCTGGCGAGAGGAGGGCCAAGCCCAGCCGAGGCCTCGGGTGGGCGTCGGGTGGCTCTCTCCCGCGGTCTGACGCTCTCGGGTGACCTGTAGGGCGGCCTCAGCCCTGCCTCCCCCTTACTGTGGGGATCGCAGGCCCCGCGATGGGCCGACGACGCCTGAGTACCTGGGCCAAGGTGGCCTGGGGTCGCCCTGCGCTGCCAGGCAGCAGGTGCTGGGTTGGAAGCCGTTGGTGCGAAGTGGTCTAGCCCAGCCTCTCCGGGCGAATACGACAATAGAGGGGGCCTAGAGGACAGAGATAGCCTCGGCCCCGGGCTGCAGATGGGCAGTGCAACTCGGGTGCAGTTCGTGTGCATGACCCTGTAGGCCCCATACAGCACGCTTCCGTGGAGCGCTGCCAAACGTACCAACAGTTTCCCCTCCGTTCCGCATTGCCTTTGTTTTTGTTATAAAATGGAAATTTAAAGGAGTATTTATCATTTTTCTCCTGGGTTTACTTGATGGGACGCCTTGGAGAATCTGAAGCTTGCTCCCAGAACGTGTTCCAACAACTTCCAACTGGTTGAATACAAACCAGTTCACCATCCACTTTTTAAATACCTCACTCTTAAACAATTAGGAAAAGCCTAGTAACCTGGCCAGTCACATGCTGAGAACTCCATTATATACTTCCCTGAACCGACCCTAGATGATTTCTGGGTTAATCCAAATCAGAAGTTAAGCAGATCCGCTTTTAACGTGTATTTTACAGTATTTTGCATCTTTCTAATCAGATACTACAGCCACTTAAACCTTTATATCTCTGTTGGAGCTGTCTACGGCGGCTTACCCACCGCTTAACCCTTTATATCTCTGTTGGAGCTGTCTATGGCGGCTTACCCACCGTTTAACCCTTTATATCTCTGTTGGAGCTGTCCATGGCGGCTTACCACCACTTAATTGTTTCACTGTCTTTGGTACTTGGGACACAGGAAGACAGACTTCAAAAATAGAAACAAACTCAGGCAGATGTGGTGGTGCTGGCCTTTAATCTCAGCATTCAGGAGGCAGAGGCAGGCGGATCTCTGTGAGTTCAAGGCCAGCCTGGTCTACATAGCAAGTTCCAGGCGGGCTAGGGCTACAGGGAGACTCTGTCTCAAAAAAAAACCAAAAAAAAAAAAAAATGAACACCACTCCCTTGCCAGACACATTGGTTCACCCCTCTGCCATCTGGCTTCACAGAGAGATGTGGACTCACCCTTTTATCTCGCCCAGATTGTGTGACTTGCTCCAGCCAATAGAAAAATAGAAATTATGACACTACTAGAAAACACCTGTGTCTAAGAATGCCCTTCCTGTGGCCCCTACCGACTCCAACAAGCTAAAGTTAGGCAGCCCGTCATTTTTGTTACCCCAGCTGATACCCTTTTTCCATATCCTGCTTCAATATTAATCTTCCTAAGTGAAATAAACCAGGCACAGCCAAATGTGGCATGTTTTTTTTACTCATCTGTTGTACTGGATAGCTTTAGTGTCAACTTGATACACCTGGGTAGAGGGACCCTCAGTTGGGGAATTTCCTGCATTGGACTGACCTGTGACCATGTCTGTGAGGTATTTTCTTGATTGTTGAGAGATGGGTGGGCCCAGCCCAGCCCACTGTGGGGGTGCCACTCCTGGGCAGACAGTTCTGTATTGTATAAGAAAGAAGGCTGAGCACAGGCCAGAGGAGCAAGCCAGTAAGCAGCATTCCTCCATGGTCTGTGTTCCAGCTCCTGCCTCCAGGTTCCTGCCCTGAGTTGCTACCTTGGGCTCCCTGATGAACTGTGACCCGGGATATGTAAGCCAAATAAACCATTTCCTCCCCAAGTTGGTATTGGTCAGTGTTTTGTCACAGCAATGGAAAAATAAACTAGACCATTTGTGACTCCTGTCTTGGGGAAATAAGGGGACTAGCCAGAGGGGAAGGGGGAAAGAAAGAAGAGGGAATGGACGAACTTAGGGTCAAAGTATATGATAGACTTTTTTTAGAAAAAAAAAGATTAATTTTCCTTCTCCTAATACAGTTTTCCCATAAGACTGTTTGGGTCAATATAAGGGCTTTGAGTTTTTCTTTGAGAAGTGTTAGCAGGGACCACTAGGGTGTTAACATTGTAATGTGACTTCACTGTGTTTGGAGACTGACAGCACGTAAGGAAGAAGTAATGAGACTCACTGTAATCATTCAGAGCTCTTGAATGATCAGGATGGAGGCAGTCCAAGTGGTAAGACGCAGGCAGACCAAGTACATGTTAAGAGCTTATGATAGTAATCCCAGGCACATGGCATGGGAGAAGAGAGAGAGAAGGTTCAGGAGAATGCCTAGCAACTGGAGGCAACAGAGCTGCATCACCTAAGAAGAAAAGGCTTCAGTTAAGCAAGTTTGGTGGCAGGGGAACCAGAGTCCCTAAAATGTGGGGATGGCACTCCCTGGTCACCGAAATGTGCTGGGTAGACATTAGACTTCACTCTAGGAGAACATGAGTAACAAGTATTGTGGAAGATGTTCCAGTTGGGCCTGGTGGTACACTCCTTTAATCCCAGCACTTGTGAGGCAGAGGCAGGCAGATCTCTGTAAGACAGAGGCTGGCCTGGTCTACATAATGAGTTCCAGGCCAGCTGGAGCTACAGGGAGATGCTGTCTCAAAAAAAAAAAAAGAGAGGTTGTGGTGTATAAAAAAGAGGTCACGGCCCGGGGGGCAGAGAGGGAGGTTTTGTTTAAAAAAAAAAAAAAAAAAAAAAAAAAACAAGGGAAGGAAGGACAAAAGAAAAAGGAGAAAAGCAAGCCAGCTTGGTCTACACAGTGAAAGACAGCCCATTTCTTTAATGCCTGGGACACACAAATTGAGATCTAAATGATGCAACTTCTCACACTCACCTGCTGGAAAAATGTTCTTAAAGTCTGAATGTGGAGCGTTGACAAGATACTGTAGAAGATGGAGACATTCTCCTCTTCTGCTGGGAAACTGATGATGTCTTTAGCCTTGTCTTGTAAAGCTGAAAATACACAGTCAGCACTCCTGCCCACAGACCCAAAGAAGCTCCTGCAGGAGAAGTGGGCAAGAAGCCACAGCTCACTTCAGGAAGGAGCACAAGGTGTCCTGCAGCCCAGCGATCCATCCACAGTGCAATGGATAAACACACTGACGTGTGCATGGAGGTATAACGTTGCTGTTTTAGTTTTCTTCTCTGTTGCTGTAATAAAACACTCTGAGAAAAAGCAACTTGGGGGTGAAAAGGTTTATTTCATCTTACAGGCTACATTCTATCATCAAGAGAAGCCAAGGCAGGAACTCAAGGCAGGAACCTGGAGGCAAGAGCTGAAGCAGAGACCATGAAGGAACACTGCTTACTGGCCTGCTCCCCCTGCCTTACTCAGTGTTTCTTACACAGCTCAGGTCCACCTGTCCAGAGATGGCACCACCCACAGTGGGCTGAGACATCCTGCACGAGTTACTAATCATGAAAATGCTCCAAGGACATGTCCACAGGACAGGCTGATGGAGAAAATTCTGTTGAGGTTCCCTCTTCTCATATGACTACTTGGTGTCAAGTGGGGGCAGGTGAGAACTCCATGAACAAGAGCTGCAAGCAACACTGTTGGTGGATCTCTAAAACGAAGTGCTGAGCCAAAGAAAGTCACAGAGTATGTTCCGTGTGACTCCATTTACCTACAGCTCAGAACAACGCAAAACAAGATCACGTCATTTAGTAATGCAAATGTGCAGAACCAGAAGAAAAGCAGGGGGTGATAGAAACTCTGAAAAAGGTCAGAGCAAGGACTGAGAGCAGCTCACTGATGATGCTGTGCACCTTAAACTGGAGTGGGGCATTCACCACTCTTGGTCTTGTTATTCTTTGTGCTTTATGCATATTATGCATAACCCATAGAAGGTATCTACTAAGTATTTAATGAAGTGATTTCTTTTAATAAGCACTAGTGCCTGGTAGCCTAAACTGTAGGTGCTGCTTCTCAACTTGGCTCTTGCTAAAGGGAGCATCCCAGAGCGGCATGAAAGCTCTGAAAGTGAAGCAGTCAGTAGGGGGAGAGACTGTCTCCTCTCCAACTGGGTTCTTGTCCCGCCCTCTCTCCAAAAGTGGAGCGTGCAGACGGTGAGGGGAAAGCCAGGGTAATGTCAATCGCCACGTGGGAATAACTGCAAGAACTCTGATAATGCTCAGAGGCAGCAGGATGCCAACTGAGAAGGCTGGCGGTGATTCATCTCTGAGTCCTCCACAGGCTTGGCGAGGCCTAGCCAAAAGGCTCCGGGTCTTACAGCTCCTTGCTGTCAGTAGCCTTCAGGATGCCAAGTGAGGGGTTGTAGCTCAAAGGCTCTCAGAGGGTTTGGGGTACCTACCAAGAGAAGTTCCTTGCAGAAAACATCTACAGGTTACCCATGGCGGGAGCAGGAACAACCAGTCTCCTGCCTCCAGCAGGTCTGGCGGTTGAGGCAGTCCTGAGTCCCCTTGCTTGTAGCCATCGGTAGAGCCCTGGAGGTTGCCTCCAGTGAGCTCCCTGTCCAGGGCAGAAGCCTCAGGCACCAGGAGCCTGCAGTGAGCTGAGACATCCTGCATCAGGATGGGCTTCTTTCTCTTGCTCTTGTCATTTCTATACATGCAGCCCCAGAAGATCCAAATGTATGGGGTGTCAGCTAGGCCCTGACTGACTGGATGTGCATATGCAAATAAGGACAGAAGTGTGACCAGTCAGGGAAGAGCACTCAAAATTACTGCTTTTCTGCCCTGATTGTGCTGGGGGGCGAGGGGGAGTCTGTCAAAAACCTGGGCTTTCCTGCAGCCAGGGTCTTGGTGTCTCTCCCAAGGGTTGAGTTTTCTGCCTGCCTCTCAGTAAGTCCAGATTAGAGAAGCTCTGTGTGGCCAGGTTGCTGTGTGGAAAGGAAGGTTCTCTCCCTTATCTTAAGAGCTCTGTGAAACAGGTTCCAGATCTATAGCAAATCAACTATGTGACCTAGGCCTCAGTGAAATTAATGATGCCCAAGGATTTTTTTTTCCAGCACAATACTCTGTGGGCTACTTTAGTACATCTTCTGATACTGAGTAATCTATAAAAGAAACATTTATGTGGGCTCATGGTTCTAGAGACTAAGGAGTCCAAAAGTGTATGTCTTTTCCCAGGGACATGTGAACAAACATGTGAAATCCATTCACTACAGATAGGACGCCAGTGACAGACTAAAGAAATAACTCCACCAAAGTCTAGCTTAGTGAGCCGGGGGTGGTTATTGGTGTTCCTTACATGAGTATAGATCAGGGGTTACCTACAGGAGCATGTAGGGTTAGTCAAAGGCAGCCCACCAAAAAGCCTACCCCAGCTGGAGTTGATGACTCTTGAAAGCTTCATCCCCGGGGCTGGCCATACAACCGGCAGCTTCCCTGAAGTGTCTCTGCCCATGAGCTGGTACTGTTTGTGTGCTAGGATAAGGGCCTTGTGAATGCTGGAATTGCTGAGCTTCGTGTGTCTGCTACATTGCATGAGCCTCTCCCGGCACTGGGGAAAGTTTCAGTTCAGAGAAAACAGCTACGCAAGCAAGCCCAAGGCCACAGTATGGCAGAAAGCCAAAGAGAGAGAGGCCTGCGCAGAGAAGGGCAAGAAAGAGCTGAGGAGGCCAAGTTAGCTGTTGCAACAAGTCGCTCTCATAAGAATGCACCCCTCCCTCAAGAATTAACCCCTGCCCTCAAGAAATGCAGTAGCACACCCTACTTCACACTTTCCCTACCATCCCACATCTAATTCATCTTTAAGTACTACAGTATTTAGCATCTTAATTTCAACCACAGCTCCCCACCTCCTCTGCCACACCCCGGTCCAAGTCACTTCATTCTACAAGTGGCCTCTAGGCCAGTCTCCCTCTCTTTCCTAACCGTCTAACCCTCACATCCATTCCAAGTGATAAGGGAGTAAGTCAGGTGTCAAAGCTTCCCATCTCAGCCTCACACACTAACCCCAACCAACACCTGCAGAGAAACAAAGCCCCCCTCGGCCCACCTCCTCAACCTTATCTCCTACCAAGCTCCCCACCTTTGCTCTGGCCATGTTATCTACTCAGGATGCCCCTCATCTATCTCAATCTCCTACCTGGCCTTCCATTTCATCATTAAGATTAGCACTCCAGAGACCATCCCAGACCTCAGAGCCAAAGAATTCAAACCTGACCTGGTGTTTTATTTTCTTCAAAACAGCACCACTGAAGTTGCTGGCACATGGGTCTGTTTCTGTTTGCACTGTGTGGCTACCACAAAGATTTATTTGCTCTTTTTCAACATTTCAACACCAAACAGTATCCAGTGCCTGCCACATAATAGCAGATTGGTGAGTCTTTGTCGGATAAATAAGGAATTAAATCAGCAAATGATGAGGCTAACCTGGGTTACATAATGAGACCACTGCACATGTGCTTGAGTTACATAACAAGACCACCACATGTGTGTGCAGTGGAGCACACACACAAATAAATAATAAATAAATAAATAAATAAATAAATAAATAAATAAATAAATAAAAAGTAAAATGGGACACAAAAAGACTTGCATCACCATGCATGACACATGGCAAAACTCCCCAGGTCCCACCCACTCTCTCCCCTCCTAAGGTCTTTGGCAGTATTCATGTGCTTGAGTTGAGTATGTTCTCCAGAATAAAAACAGATGCCCTCCCTGTCCCAAGAGTTCTGCTGAGTACAGAGAAACAAGTTCAATGGGGGTGGAGAGAAACAGAGACAGACATAGAAAGAACCTTTTTTAAAAAATAATAATTTGAGTCTTTGAGAATTGCATACAATGCATTTTGATATACTCAAACTTCCTCCCCTATCTCCTCTCATTCACCCCTACCTACCCCCCACTTTGTGCTATATA
>NW_008350120.1:5693370-5714904 GCF_000622305.1 Nannospalax galili
GACAGGGTCTCCCTGTAGCCTCAGCTGTCCTGGAACTCACTATGTAGATCAGGCTGGCCTTGAACTCACAGAGATCCTCTTGCCTCTGCTTCCCAGGTGCTGGGACTAAAGGTGTGCACCAACACACCCGGCTGCCCAAATACTCTTGGATGTGAGTCCATCCCTTGAAGTGCGGTCAACCCACTCAATATCACATCCTTAAAGAAAACTGACTCCCTCTCCGGCAGCTACCGGTTGCCAATAGTTCCTTGGTTGGATCTGGGACTTCACGCCCACCTCTCCCCTCCATGCTGGGATTTTTGTCTGGCTTGGGTTTGCATGGGTCTTGTGCTGTAACCACTGCTGTGGGATCATGTGTGCAACTGCCTTGTTGTTTTCAGAAAAGTCGTATTCATCCACCACCTCTGGCTTTTACAATCTTTCCACCTCCTCTCCCATGACACTTCCTGAGCCTCTGGAGGAGGGATGCCATATAGATGTCTCACAAGCACTCAGTAGTCTCTTATTCTCTGCACTGTAGACAGTTGTGGGTCTCTGAATCATCATCATCTGCTGCAAAACAAACCTTTGATGAGAGTTGAGGGATACACTAATGTATGGGTCTAATGATAAGGCATTAGGTGTTGGTTTAATACTATGTCCATTTAGCAGAATAATAGTAGGTCTCCCCTAGGCCCTATGACATGTCTAGCCACAAGTTCTTGGCCTGGATAACAGTGTCAGGAATGGATTCCATCCTGTGAAGCAGACCTTAAATCCAATCATACAGTAATTGGTTCCTTCTGCAGCGTTTGTGCCACTCTTGCACCAGTGGACATATTTTTCCAGGCTGGTCATTATTGTAGCTCGCGAGGTTCACAGCTGGGTAAGACTGGCAATTATTTTTCTCTTCTTTAGCATGAAAAGCACCTTCTAGCATTATGAAAGCTAACCAGTGGAGAGGGAGCTTCCAGGTCAGTACCAGCTTGATTTCTCCATGCTCTATGACTCATATGCTGCGTCTTCAGCAATAGGTTCTTACTGTCAAGTTCTGGAGCATAACCAAGAGTGAAGGCAATAGCCGGTATTGCTTGAGAGTCTCTGCGGCCCCCTGGTTAACAACTCCAAAAGAAGGATCCCATTCCTGGCATTGGACTTTTTATTTCCTAGTGTGTGGTGTCAGGTAGGGGTTGTCCCCGCATTATATGGCAACTTCATTTAGTCTCAGAAAAAGACTTTTTTTTAGACAGGGTGTCTCTGTGGTCCCAGCTGACCTGGAATTCACTGTAGACCAGGCTGGCCTCAATTTCACAGAGATCTATCTGCCTCTGCCTCCCACATGCTGGAATTAAAGGCTTACTCCACCACGCCGACCTTCAGAGGGAGCCTTTTGAAGAGGCTTTGACTCACTGTTATGGAAGCTTGGAACTCCCAAGATCTCAGTAGGCAATCTATAGGTCCAGAAGACCCCGTTATGTAAGTTGCAGCTGTTGAAAGCTGGAAAGTCAACTCCTAGAACTGATACTGGAGTTTGGAGGACAAAGGCAAGAAGAGGCTGGTGTCCCTGCTCAAATATCAGAAGATTCTCCTTTACACATGGGAGACCTGCAGGCCTTCAGCTGAGTGGGAGGGGACCACCTGCATTAGAGAGGGCTGCCTGCTTGGTACTTGCTCCACCAGTCAAATGTTCATTTCATCCAGAAATAGACTCAGCTAGAATAGTGTCTGGCCAGCTGTTTCAACCCAATCAAGTGGACATATAAAATCAGCATATGAAGGAGAGACCTCTCTTTTCATTCGACTCCTACATCAGGGTGGGGAGGGGGTGATTGGCCTCTTGCCTGTGGTGCACCCCCTGTGCGTCATCACTTCAGATACCTGCATTAAGCCTTCTGGGAAGATGCACAGGCACAGCTTGGACTTCAGTAAATAGAGAGCAATTTAGACGTTTCTAAATACAACATCAGAAACAGACTAAGTCTGCAGGTTGACCTCGGTCATTTTTATTAGTTTATAGTGAAATCATTCATATCCCTTCCAGGCTCTAATTACCTGTCATAACTCTTTTTTATTCTTCCGACAGCAGCATACACAATATAGGAGATAATGAGAAAAAAGAGGACAAACAGGAGTAGTCGGCCAAACATGCCGTCCACACAACAGATGGAGCACAACAACCATGGGGAATAGCCTAAGTGTAAAGCCAGAGCACATAGAGGCCCCAAGTTCTGCCACAGCCAAGATGCAAAGAAGGAGGCTGCTTTCAAAGAGATGCGCACTTGTGGGAACCTAAAGGCCCCACCTTGCATAGGTCCAAGAGGAAGTTACTGGGGCACGGCCTGGCTTGCTTTGAAAGTCTGAAGAATATTTCCGCACTGCTGAGAAGTGCATGATCAGTGCGTGACCATCCTTAAGATACACCCTGGGGGCGGTTTTCCAGGTGCCTTTATAAGCTCTGTAACACCTGCAATAAATGAGTCCCTGCTTGACTAGGCTCCCCATTGCGCCTGATTGTCCCCGGTACTGGGGGCTGCATGGGCTGGCAAACCGCACACTTACTCATCCCCAATCATCACTGCGCGGGGGTCGCTGGCTTGAACCCCGGGCAACTGGCGCCCAGTGTGGCTCTCGAAGGAAGGTGAAAAGAAGAAAAGAAAGAAGAAAAATAATGGATTGGGGCCAGTCGGGAAGTTCAGGGCAAGCAAGACCCGAAAGATGAGTAACACAACTTTTAAGCCTGAGGACCGGGAGCTTAAAGCGCTGAGAGATATGCTTAAAAGCAGGGGATTGGATCTGTCAGATCCCGTAGCTCAAAAGGTTTGGGCAGAGGCTGTTCATTTGGCTCCTTGGCTACTTGGGGCTAATGTTTTACTGGGATACATGGGAATCATGGGAAGGGTTTGAGGAAGAATGCAGAGGCAACAGAAGTGAATCCAAAAGGAACCAAAGTAACAAGCGGCACCTCCGGCGTGCCCTGGCCAGCTTCAGAGCCTCCCGGGACCCATGAAAACAGGACCCACGGACGCCTTTTTCAGAAGGGTGGGGCAGAGCGGTTGCGCAGGTCGTTGGCAAAACCTGCCCACCCCACCTGCCTGGAAGTAGCAGGTATATCAGAGTATAAGGGCTCTAGTCAGGGGAGGGAGGCTATGAAATAAATAAATAAATAAATAAATAAATAAATAAATAAATAAATAAATAAATAAAAAGTATAAAAAATTATATACAGTTGGCTGGGAAGAGTGGCTGGATAATCTGGTAAAGGTCCAATGACCCTGCTTGGCCCTCCTTTAATGAATGAGCAAAATCATCAACAAGCCCAATTGCAACGATGCTTAACAATCAGGCTCAGCTGAAATCGTGATGATGATAGTCATTTCATGCAGAAGGAACTGCTGTAGAGCATCATCTTTAAAAAATTATATACAGTTGGCTGGGAAGAGTGGCTGGATAATCTGGTAAAGGTCCAATGACCCTGCTTGGCCCTCCTTTAATGAATGAGCAAAATCATCAACAAGCCCAATTGCAACGATGCTTAACAATCAGGCTCAGCTGAAATCGTGATGATGATAGTCATTTCATGCAGAAGGAACTGCTGTAGAGCATCATCTTATTAAAAGGACCTGGAATTTAAAAGGATTTGGTGTTAGGATCCACAAATGAGGGAGAACATATGTTGTTTGGTTTTCTGAGCCTGTGTTGCTTCACTTACTATACAGTTTCTGGATCCATCCATTTGCCTGAAGATTTCATTGTTTCATCTTTCTTTATTGCTGTGTGGAACTCCACTGTGTAGATACACCACATTTTTGCTGACCACTCGTCAGTTGAGGGGTGCTTGGGTCGCTTCCATCTCTTAGCTCTTGTGGGGAGGCAGCAACAAACATGGCTGTACAAGTGAGGGAGGACATAGGACTATCCAAATCACTTATGTTTGTGGTCAGCCTTTTATAATTTCATTTTAATTCTATTTGATTAAATTATGTAGCTTGATTTTCCTATCATAATCCATAAAACTCACTTTTGATGTCAATTTTATAAATATCTCTTGAACATGAAAATACTCTCCAGTAAGGCAAGTATATACTTATTTAAATTATGGTTATACCAATTCATCTCTTTATCTTAATTTTGTCTTGAAGTCTTTCTTAAAAGAAAGAGAGTGATAGGACATCGGACAACATGCTCTGGCCTTAGTGCGTGCATGTATGTGCTCAAAACTACTGAGACATCTTCAGTAGCTCTCATCACAGTAAGAGGGAGACTACTAGAGTCTGGAGAGGGGAACAGGAAAGAGGAAAGAAGAAGGAGATGAAGTTGGACAAGGGAGAGGGTCCGTGATCAAGCTTGGCACAGGTATATATAGAAATGTCATAGTAAAACCCATTGATCTGTACAACTCATAGATATTAACTAGAATAATAGGAGTTATCACAGTACCATAAGATTTTGTGTATGTTCATGCATGCCTGCACAGGTGTGTGTGTGCGTGTGATGTGTGCATGTGATGTGTGCACATACATGCACATACTAAGGCCAGAGCATATTGTCTGACGTCCTGATTTATCACTGTGTCTTGCTTATTTCTTTAAAACAGCATCTCCTACTAAACTTGAAGCTGCCAGGTTGTGCTTGGCTGGCTGCTCAGTGAGTTCCCAGGATTTTCCTGTCTCTGGCCCAGCACTATGGTTATAGGCACAAGAGTCAATGATTGGTTTTTTGATATGGCAAATGGGTATTCCAGCACAGATCCTCATGCTTGAATGAACACTGAGTGCTTCATTTACCACTTCATAGATGTTCATTCTCTATTTTTATGCTTAATTTCTCATAAACTGAATGTAGCCAAATTTTGTTTTTTGTAACAGACTACCTAACTCAGACATGAATTAAAGAAAACAAATCTGTTCTTCTCAAATTAAAAAAAAAGTATTACCTCCTTTAACCCAACAACTGACTGAAAATGTTATCTGCAAAAATGTCACACCAAGAACCTCCAGAAATCCTCTCCTCCGTTAAAGCAACAGGAGCACCGACAAAACTGTCAGAATCAGCAATACCGGCACTCCGGAACTCCGTGAGGCTGAGCCTTGGGGAGAAGGGTATGCTTTAAAATGAAGGAGACCCAGGGTAAGTCTTCATGACCCTGGATTAGGTGACAGCTTCCAGAATACTGCACCCAGAGCACAAGCAGCAAAAGGTGAGTCAGTCTGCCTGAAACCAAACACTGGTTCACTGAAGACATTACCATGCAAGGGAAAAGACAGCGGTGGAGCAGGTCCAATGTGAACTTAGGCTTATCTTGTTACAAATATAAATGCACTGCTACAGAGACAGCTACAGGTGTGTGTGTGTGTGTGTGTGTGTGTGTGTGTGTGTGTGTGTAAGGTGCACACCTCTCCCTCGCCTGTCAGCTGAGAGGGCTCAGAAGCAGTGACAATGAGCAGACTTAGTACCCATATCTTTGTTTCTAACACTGGTAACAGGCAGCAGGGCTCACCACAGAAAGAGCAGAAGTGAGGCCTGGCCACACAATGGAGCAACACAGACAAGGCTTCCTTGCTGGGCCTCACCTGGAGCCACCACACTGACGAGATGACTAGTCTGCTCACTTTAGCAAAGGAGATGACAGACTTTTGTTGACTTTTCTGGGGAGGGCTCAAGGTTGGTGGCTGCCCATTAGTCATGTGCATGGTTTCAAGGATGTTTGTCTATGCTCATATGTGCCAGTGTTGTGCTCAGTGGGCTAAGGAGCAGTCAAAGCCATTAAGGAACTGAGGAAAGGGTACAGACAGAACATGGAGACAGAGAACCAGATACTCGAAGGGTCTAGGAGTCAAGATGTTGGCTGGCAAAGGGAAGCTTCCACAAAGAAGGCTGGGGGCTGTTATCACAGCCCAGAAGCTTCACCTGCAGCACACACTGCAGGTCTGCTCCAAGGCAACTAACACTGAGCTGATTCCAGAGGCTTATCAAGGACGTGTCTCTCATAGAGTGAGGCTTTAACTCTATTAACAGTGCCTACTTGTCCTTTTGTATTATCTATGCTGCCATTCAAACTCCACTAGCTTAGTCACAGGGGCTCCTAGGCAGTAAACATTCTGGCCTTGTGGCCTGATCTGGTGGTTCTGACAGAGCTGTGGCAAGGAAACATGGATGCAAGCAGAAGAAACCACACATCATGCTTTAATGAGTCACAGGGTAGGGCCTGGAGTTTGCCCCCTTGGGGTGGTCACTACTGTCTCCACACTGTGTCTGAAGGAGTCAGGGCTCCCTGAAAAAATGGCAGGTCCTAAGACTGGAGCAGGTGATATAGACAGTGAGCCTAGAGCATTTTTATAGTACTAGAAAGTAGAAAACTGATTAAAACAAGCAACAACACACCCCAGTACAGTAAGAATGACATATGACAGGGGACACAGGGCCGGCCTGGATGAGCTCCCAGTGGCCAAAAATCAGAGCCAACAGAACAGCAAAATAAAAGAGTTAAAATCCAAAGTACACAATAATATTCGTGAGGTGGAACAGATACAAACAGAAAGGATTGAATAAAGAAAACATTAGGTGAATTCTTCCTCCTCCTGGAAGGGGAACTTAGCTCCTCATCCAGCCATGGGCAGGACCTAGTGACCTGCTTCCAAAAACAGATCAGCATGAAAAGCAAAACTCACTTGACTATGGAGAAACCTGCAAACAGCCACAGACAGGTGACCGGACTGACAGCATCATGAGAAAGCGACAGCCTATACCCTGAAGGTGAGGTGATGAGTCTGGATCTCTACTGTGTGGTCTCCCCCAAATCCATAGCCTGTACCCTGAAAGTTGAAGTGATGAGGTTGGACCTCCACGTGTGAGGTCTCCTCAAACACAACTCTAGTCTAAACATGAGAAAAGCACAAAAAAGTCCAAACAGAAGCACTCTCTACAAAATATCAGACGGGGACTCCCCAACACTGCCCATGCCCTTCCACAAATTGTCACATGGGGACTCCCCAACACTGCCCATGCCCTTCCACAAATTGTCACATGGGGACTCCCCAACACTGCCCATGCCCTTCCACAAATTGTCACATGGGGACTCCCCAACACTGCCCAAACAGAAGTGTCTTCTACAAAGTAACAGACTGGGTCGCACCAGTACTGTCAAGGTCATCAAAAACAATAGCAGTCTGAGAAATGTCCCAGTCCGAAGATGGCTCAGGATAAGAGGGCGTGTTGGTTCATTCGTTGTGACAAATGTACCACAGTCAGGTGTTCGTTCACAGAGGAGACTGGATGTGGGAATGACAGGAACTCTTTGTTCTATCTTTGCAATTTTTCTGTAAACCTGAAACCATTAAAAAAAAAAATTTTGAAAGGCCAGGCATGGTGTCATACATCTTTAATCTCAGCACTCAGGAGGTAGAGGCAGGTGGATCTCTGTGAGTTGGGGGACAGCCTGGTCTACAAAGCAAATTTCAGGCCAGCTGGGGCTACATTGTGATATTCTGGCCAAGGAAGAATTGGACCATCAGATGGCTGGCACAGTATCTGGGAGAATAAAGGAACGCAGCTCCAACCAAGAGTGGGCCCTAAGACCCCCGCCTGTAATTTCTGTGCAACCACACACCTCACTCCCATCTTCTCTGACACTGATCACACCTTCCACTTCTTTCTGAACTCTAGAAATGTCTGTTGCTGCTTGCCATGATGGCATCCACCTGGGTCTCCATCAGCATGGCTGGTTAGCAAAGTGTGGCTCCTGTGCTGCGGAGGAAGCGTCTGCTATTGTGAGCTCCGGTCACGGAAGGGCGTTCATCAGACGAGGTTCCCTGAATTGGGGAGAGAAGTTTCACACCCTGTTCAGACAGAAATAACGCAAAGTTCTCTAAAGATGCGCATAGCCCAGGGAACAAATCCAGGCTCTCAAAGAGCCAGTGGTTAACTTCTAGGAATATTGCAAGCTGGTTGTTAAACACAACCATTAATCTAAAATCAAACTGCTTAGCACTTAAATTATGTATTTAAATGATAATATTTAAATTTCTAATTCATCAATTCTTAATTACCTTGATATGCTGGGTTCTTATCTGTGTTCTTTTTTTTTTTTTAATTTTTTTGTGTATGAGCATTTTGCCTGCATATAAGTAGTACTGTGTTGTACAATGCCTGTGGAGGCCAGAAGAGGGTGTTGGAGCCCCTGGAACTGGTGTTACACACTGTTGTTAGTTACCATGTAGGCGCTAGATACTGAGGGTCCTCTGCAAGAACAGCCAGTGCTCTTAACCACTGAGCCATCTCTCCAGCCCCTTCTCCGTTTTTTTAAGGACACTCACAACTACTGCGTTTGAGTGCTTTACATCCAGTATGTCCCATTGATGGCTAGAACTGGCTTTGGGAAGTGCAGTCACACTCAGCTAATGCTCCACAGAAGCCGATTATTAAATGTGTGACTACAGCAGACTTCGAGAGCCCCAAAACCCTTAGAGCCCAAAGTGCTGTGTCCATATTGTGGGTTAAAGTCCAACATGACAAAAGACTGGAAATGGAAGGGACTGGACAAGACTCCACAGTGGTTGCCTAGTGTCTCCTCAGGCGGGATCTAGACCAGGTGTGCTGGATAGCTTTAGTGTCAACTTGACACACCTGGGCAGAGGGAGCCTCAATCGGAGAATTGCCTCTATTGGACTGGCCTGTGGCCATGTCTGAAGGGCATCTTCTTGATGAGTGATGTGGGAGGGCCCAGCCCACTGTGGGTGGTGCTACCCCTGGGCAGGTGGGCCTGTGTTACATAAGAAAGCAGGCTGAGCAGGGGCTAAGGGAGCAAGCCTGTAAGGAGCGTTCCTCCATGGCCTGTGCTCCAGCTCCTGCCTCCAGGTTCCTGCCCTGAGTTCCTACTTTGGGCTCCCTGATGAACTGCGTGAGACCTGGGGGATGTAAGACAAATAAACCCTTTCCTCCCCAAGTTGGTGCTGGTCAGAGTGTTTTGTCACAGCAATGAAGAATCAAACCATGACACCAGGTAAAGGACCATGAAAGTAGACTGAGTTCAGAACAGCTACCTTGCCACAGCAGTCAGAAGCTATTTTGACGCACTGCTTTTCAAAGGAATAAAATAAATTCCTTTCCCCTATTATAGGCAAAGACATGTACCAACACAGCTGTGGGAAGGTGCGTGGGTGGGGTGATGGACATGTGCTCCTTCGTTCGGCAGTCAGGAAAGTCAGGAATACCTCAGGCAGGGTGGCTTAAACAACGGGACACCTTTCCTTTCAGTCCCTGAGGTGAGAAGTCCAAGGTCAAGGTGTCCTAAGCCCATCCTCTGGGGCCTCTCTCCTGGGCTTGCGGACATCTTCCCCGTGTGCTTGCCTAACTGTCCTGTTACCTGACTGTGCTCTGACATCCTCAAACTCCAAAGACGCCAGTTGGATCAGAGTCCACCCCGATGACTTTATTTTAACCTCCCTCTGTAAAGACCCTTTCTCCAAAGACAGTCACATTCTGATTCCTGGGGCTTTTGTGAAAGCTCCCTTCTGTTTATCACCCCTTCCTTAAAAAGTAGACAGCAGGCTTAGCCAGTCCAGGAGAACACTGAGAAGTGTGAGACTTCAGGAAGGAAGAGGCAAGAGGCAGCCATGTCCGGAAGAGGGACGAAGAAATCACACCATCCACGGCGTCCAGGCAGCACTGGGTCTCAGCTCCTCAGTGACAACACAGGACCCCGCACCAGCACTGACACCCCACTGCCCTGTCACCCCCCAAGTACAGCATCATACTATGTGTTGTGTGCTGGGGCAACATCTTGTTAATGCTAGATGAACTGATATTTGGGGGGGTTCATTATTTTTATTTTCTGTGCATGAGTGTCTTGCCTGCATGTATTTAAGTGCATTGCATGTGTGATGCCCAGGAGATGGTGTCTGGTTCCCTGAAACAGGAGTCACAGACAGTTGTTAGCCACCATGTGGGTGCTGGGAATCGAACCTGGGTCCTCTGCAAGAACAGTCAGTGCTCTTAACCACTGAGCCATCTCTCCAGCCCCTGACTGACTTTTTTCAAGTATGAAAAAATATGTAGGCTGGAGATGGCGGCATGTGTGTAACCCCAGGGCAGCAAAGGCTGAGCCGGGAGGATCACCTGGGTGACATAGTAAGGTCAAGACCAGCCAGTCATGGCAAGAACCTGTCTCCAAATAAAAGAGGGAAAAAAAGGCCTATGATCAAGATTCTGCCAGTAGAAGAGACAAAGGAAACAGGCATGACCAAGTCATGTGCGATTAGTTTGGCACTAGTATCTGGTGTATGGTTGGCTTGGCTTCATGTCTACAGTGACTACTGTACAGACCCCAAAAACACTGTATCAGACGGCCTCAGAAACGACAAAGCCTCGCAGCGCCCAAGGTTAGAGACCTGTTTAGACATCATTTAAGCCTGTCTTCTTCCCCAGGCAGCACAGTCCCCCAAATGCCTGATCCAGGGTGATATGGCCCAACCTTGAAGAGTGTTGACTTGGCTTCTGCAGCACACACTGAATGGCAGGAAGCCGGCTAACAGGATGCGAAACAATCTAGGCAACACGGCACACAAGCTAGGAGAAAAACAGGATGCTTGGCGGCGGGAGGCGCCAAGGCACACAGAGGACAGGATGTTTTTGTGTAATGCTGCAGACCACGTTCGGTGAGAAGTCCTGGAGGAGCTGATGAACCAAAAAAAAAAAAAAAAAAAAAAAGCGCTCCTTCACACCAGTGCTTCCTAAAAAATAGTATTTTTATTTTGTGTATGAATGTATTGCCTGCATGCATTAAGTGCACCCATGTCATGCAAAACCGGAGGAGGTCAGAAGAGGGTTGTCAGATGCCCTGGAACTGGAGTTAAGAACAGTTGTTAGCCACCATGTTGGTGCTGGGATTCGAACCTGGGTCCTCTGAAAGAGCTGCCAGTGCCCTTAACCACTGAGCCATCTCTCCAGCCCCCATACCAGCTTTGGGGGAGAAAGGAGAAAGCAGAGAGGAAAGCTCATCTGAGAAGCCCTCTTCTCCCCACGTCCTGGGGTCTGTTCGTTTTCTAGAAGCATCAGAAGGTAAAGGCTGCTATCCACCCCTCTGGAATTCCCTGTACATACGTAAGCATTTCGTGGCATGCAGCTACGACTGTTCTGCTACATCGCGGGCTTTGCTTAGCGACACACCTGCGCTCCGCTCCTCAATGATGCCTTAGCTGTGCGTGATGCCCGTATCTCCTTCTTCGTGTTCGATCAGTGGTTGGCTGGCTAATATGGCTGCATTTTCTAACCAGTCCCAGGTTCTTGCAGTGTTTGGTCCCATTAAACAGTGCCGCACTGTACATCACCACACAAAGTTCTTCCCATACTTGTAAACCTTGGAGGGGCTGGCTACTTGGAATGAGGCTGAGGTGGTCCAGGGGCTTCTGGAAAATTGCAACATTACCATGCCACATTAGAATAACCTGAATTAAATAGCCTGACTCTTAACTTAGTTTTTTTTAAATATTTTATTATTTTTATTTTATGTGTATGAGTGTATTATCTGCATGTATGTGAGTGCACCCATGTCACACAATGCCACGGAGGTCAGAAGAGAGCTTCAGATTCCCCTGGAACTAGAGTTAAGGACAGTTTGTAGCCGCCGCGTGGGTGCTGGGAATCCAACCCAGGTCCTCTGCAAGAGCAGTCAGTGCTCTTAACCGCTGAGCCATCTCTCCAGCCCCATCTTAACTTAGTTTTTAAGAGGAGGCATGAGCTCGGAGGACACTAGTTACCCCTTACAGCTCTTGGAACCGTACCCCAGGACTGTCTCTGGAACTCTGTATGTGTCCCTGAGTCAGGCCTCACCCATAACTTTATTCAGAACTATTTCTCCAGCTTTAATTGGGGAAAGTACAAGTTGGGTCCAACCTTATCTTATCAGACAATCTTGCCTTCCATCCCTAGGCCTAAAACATCTCAGGTACACAAGGTCAAGAAACACTCCTCCATCTTTTTTGTTATCAAAGAAGACAGATGAACTGCCTTTCAGCACTTTGATGTTATTTCTCAAGCACACCCACACTCATTCATTATCTCTTTGGGTGGAGTAGCAAATTGAGGTTCCCAGGAAACAAGTTCAGGTGCCCAGGTCACAAGAGCACGTGGTTCAGTGAGTTTGCCAAGGTTAAAAGTCACTAAGCCAGATTATGTCTTTTTTTTTTTTTTTTGTCTTTTTGAAATAGGGTCTCCCTGTAGCCCCAGCTGGCCTGGAACTTGCTATGTAGACCAGGCTGGCCTCAAACTCACAGAGCTCACCGGCCTCTGCCTCCCAAATGCTAGGATTAAAGGCATGTGCCTCCAAGCCAGGCCAGATTATGTCCATTTTATAAAAGTCATTCCTACAGAAAATACTCCCTAGGGCAGCATTCTCAGGGTCCTTCCCCAGAGATCATTCCAAAAGTAGGGACGGCCAGACCGGGCAGGAGAGGGAATTAGACATAGTCCTCTCATTGGCTGCTGGCTAGGTGGGGTGGAGACTTGGGGGACAGTGCCTATAGGAATCTCAGAGAATTTGCCCAGAACCACACAGGCCTCATGCAGCTCTCCTGAGGCAGCCAGCCCAGAGCCCAGCCAGGAACATCCGCTGAGGATGAAGTCAAAGGACTGAGAGGGTGGAGATCAGCGTGGAGACTGTACTTAACATAGCACAGGGGTCCATGCCCCAAGACACAGGCAAACACAGGCTGAAGGCTTAAGAGTCCAGGTCTGGTGCCCAGGGGTTCCAGTTCCCACCCAGAGATGAGCTGAGGGAGGGAGAGGAGGCAGCTGGCTCTGTTCCAGACTCAGGTTTTCCTGCTTGTTCCCAAATGTTTATTTTCCAAGTGAGCTTGATATGACAAGCCTCTCCCATACCACCTACCCCCCCAAGTCCTGATGGCTGGTGATTGGAACTGAGCTGGAGAAACGGCATAGTTACATCTGAGCCTTCCTGGGGCAAAGTGGGGCTGTCTTTAGGTGGCCACCCTCTTTTTGTCAGCTCTTGGCTCTGGGGTTACAAGCCAAACCAGTGAACAAAAACATGCGAAGTCTCTCTGGGAATAGGCTTCTCTCCACTCTGAAGTCATCTCCACCACAGACATCAGGCCACAGGCGGGCAGCTCTGCAGAGCCTGGCTAGACAGTCTCACCGAAGCCGCAAAGCCTTGATGGGAAGTCAGAGCTCTGTGCTCATACTCTGGCATTCCAGCACAGCAGCCATGCTCAGCCCTCCTTCCCTGTGTTTGTAAGCCAACTCTCTAAGAGGCAGACCAGAATCCTGCTGTACAGCAGTCAGCTGGACTATGTCCACCACATGAACTTTGGAAGGACGACGTCAGATGCTGCTGGGATAGCTTGACTTGACACACCATGCTCACTTTTATATGGATTATTTGACAACAAATAATCCATATAAAAATTCCCACAGGTGAGCAGACATAAAAAACTACTTTCCCAACTGTCCTGGGAACACAGTGAGGTTTTGTGACTGGAAGAACAGACTCAGGACTAGTTTCACAGGAATTTACTTTCTGGGGTACTGTTTAAGACACAAAGGCAAACACACTACACAGAAGAGTAGGCGAGAGCCCTGTGTTGCGTTCTGTGGCTCACTATGACACATGACAGTCCGAAGTTCATGCTGACATTGTTCGTCTTTCTGTGTCTGTGAATTGTCTTACAAGTATAGCTTTGTAAATTCAAGTTCCCAGAGGGGGGGAAAGGCCACACCTGCACTGAGGAGCCGCAAAGCTGAATAACTAATAGGAGCCTTGTGATTGTGGAACGTCAGATGTTGCATCCTGTGTTATTTCTAGTCCTTTAGCAACCCATTCATTGCCCACCCCTGTGTCTCACCTAACATCCTGTGACAACAAAATCTTTAAAATATATTATTAAAATAAATAAAATGTAAAAAATGTGCTTGTAGGGGCTGGAGAGATGGTTCAGCAGTTAAGGGCACTGGCTGCTCAGGCAGAAGACCCAGGTTCAATTCCCAGCACCCACATGGTGGATAACAGCCATCCGTAACTCCAGTTCCAGGGGATCTGACGCCTGCTTCTGACCTCTTCGGGCATTGCATGACATGGGTGCACTTACACACATGCAGGCAAAACACTCATACACATAAAATAAAAATAAATAAAATTTTAAAAAATAAAATATATTCTTAGCAAAATACCCTAGCTCCACCACTGCAAAAGCTGAGTGTCATTGGATAGCAGCTGATGCCCACAGCAGAGTGTATCCTCCTTTGCTGTAACCTGTGGTCTCCACCAGTGTATTTGGTAAGCTTTGATTATGATTTCGTTTGTTCCTTAACTAATAAAAATCCTATGTGACCACTCCCACAGAGAAGCATGCCTTTGGGGTGTTCTAGTTTGCCTTCAATTGCTGTGACTAAAAACTCTGACCAATAACAACTTGGGGAGAAAAGGTTTTATTTGATTCACATCTCCCGGGTCTCAGTTCATCATTGAGGGAGCCCAAGGTAAGAAATCAGGGCAGGAACCTGGAGGCAGAAGCTGGAGCACAGGCCATGGAGGAATGCTGCTTACTGATTTGCTCCCCCGGCCTGCTTTCTTATACAATACAGAGCCATCTGTCCAGGGGCAGCATCGCCCACAGTGGACTGGGCCCCCCCACATCACACAACAATCAAGAAAATGTCCCACAAACATGGCAACAGACCAGTCCAATGGAGAAAATTCCTCAATTGAGGCTCCCTCTACCCAGGTGTGTCAAGTTGACACTAACACTATCCAGCACATGGGGAAACCTGTGTTCCTAGGCCATGGTCACTAACTTTTGACTCAAGAATAAACTTTTTTTTTGTCTTTTTGAAACAGGGTCTCCCTGTAGCCCCAGCTGGCCTGGAACTCACAGAGATCCACCTGCCTCTGTCTCCCGAGTGCTGGGACTAAAGGCATGCACCACCACACCTGGCTTATTTATTATTTTTATTTTATGTGTATGAGTGTATTGCCTGCATGTATGTGCACCCGTATTGTGCAATGCTCACGGAGGTCAGAAGAGGGCATAGGATTCCTTTGGAACCGGAGTTACAGATGGCTGTCAGCCACTATGTGGGTGCTGGGAATCAAACCTGGATCCTCAGTGAGAGCAGCCAGTGCTCTTAACCCTCAGCCAGTTCTTCCTCAAGAATAAACTCTTATTCCCTTTCAGGTGTGAGCTGGGTTCTACATGGATAGTTTCAAGTCTTGCAAGGCAAGGATCATACCCTGTAATTTTTTCTTTCCAGAGCCTAGCAGGGACCTCACTGGGGCCGTAGGAAATGCTTGTAGATAGTAAGTGGAAGATGAAAAGCTCTAACGGGGCTGGAGAGATGGCTCAGCGGTGAAGAGCACCTGCTGCTCTTGCAGAGGTCTATTCCCAGCACCCACATGGTGGCTACGAACCGTCCTTAACTCCAGTTCCAAGGGAATCCGAAGCCCTCTTCTGACCTCCGCGGCATTACATGACATGGGTCACTCACATACATGCAGGCGACACACGCATACATATAAAATAAAAATAATAAAATACATGTTTGTGTAACTTGTTCTTGATATGATCCTTTGGATTGTTAAAAAACAAAAGAAAACTGATGGTAATATATTGAAACTATGACAAAATACAAAAGAACTAGATTAAAAAGAACAAAGTGTGAGGTTGTAACCACTGAATGCCAATAGTGCCAAAATAAATATATAAATAAAGCAAAACAAAACAAAAAAAATAAAATATTTTTTAAAAAAGCTCTAACAGACTCAGAAATAAGTGACTCATTTGTTTATTGTTGTAACAGGTTTTTGAATGAAGCAAAATACTTTACATAACATACACTTCAAAATTCAACACAGGCCAGGCGTGGGGGGTGGTCATGCCTGCAACCCCAGAAACTCAGGAGGTAAAGACAGGAGGATAGGGAGTTCAAGGATATCCTTGGATACATATGGAGTTAATAGCTTGAGGCCAACCTGCGCTACATGAAACCTATCTTAACAAAAATCAGTGCAAGAGATATGCAAACAAGTACACGCTTGTGAGAAAAACCCGCTGCCTGTGAAAGGGCTTTAGTGAGTTGTGTCTCCTGTGAACCTGAGAGCCAGGAACCCAGTATGGAAGGGAGGGTCTCCCTGGTCCTTTCTGGCGGGGCCCTTGGGCTGCTTAGATGACGACGCGCTATAGGCCATGAGCACCGCGAGAGGGCGCTGACACCACGCGGAGAGCTGGGACTCCACAAACCCCAGCTTTAGCAAAGAGCTGCAGCGTCAAGGCTGGTCCACCCCTGCTTGGGGCTCTTTTCCAGCCTGGAGGGGAGCGCGACCCTGAATTAGAGTACTGGGGTGACTTGAACCGAAGCTCATGTCACTTACCCTACTTATCTTTACATTTCATATTCCTTAACTGCAGATGCATTCGTAGACTTGGCACCAACTTTAGGGCTGACTTCAGTGTCATCAACTGACAACAGCTGAGAAAACAGACCCAGAGCAGTCCAGGTTTCAGCATCTGGGCGTCTTGGCCTTTGGAGCTGGAAGGCAGGGCCCGGGACTTCCGGCTTCTGTAGGGCCCCAGTGTCCCCAGGCCCCTCATGATCCCAGCATTGGACACATAATAAATTAGCATGGCTCCCTGGGGAAGGGGCCTGAAAACAAAAATCCATCTTCTTATTCACCTCCCAAACTGGATCTGAAAAATTTAGTCAGAAGGCGGGGGGGTGGTTGCTGCACGCCTTTAATTCCAGCACTCAGAAGGCAGAGGCAGGCAGATCTCTGCAAGACCCAGGCCAGCCTGCTCTCCACAGTGAGTTCCAGATCATGCAGGGCTGGCTACAAGACCTTGTGTCAGGAAAACAAACAAACAAGCAAAAAATTTAGTGAGTAATCACATCTAACTCTTATGTGCTATCTTGGATTTAGGGGTTTCTTTGGGGGGGGTTACTTTTGTTGTTTTTTTGACAGGGTCTCCCTAGTCCCAGCCTGCCTGGAAGTCACTATGGCGACCAAGCTAGCCTGGATCTCACAGAGATCCACCTGCCTCCGTCTCCGCCTCCTGAGTGCTGGGATTAAAGGCTCATGACATCACACCCAGCACTGATGTGGTATCTTATAGATTACCACAAAACATGCTATTATTTAAATTCACAATAACCCAACAAGTGAGCAAGGGTTATGATCCCTGTTTACAGATGAGAAAAATGAAATGTAATGAAGTGAGATGTGATACCCAGGATTCTAAGCTGCAGACCCCAGTGCCGGGTCCAGAGCTTTCCTGTCCATGCCTCTTGGTTCCAGTATAGAGACAGACAGACGGACAAATCAAACTAGCACCAGAACAACTCTGAATATCCAATTTTGTGTGAGAGAGAAGAGCGAGTTAATACACATAGATATCGAGATGGTTCTGGATGTGGCCATGGATGTAGATATGGTTATTGGAAATACTGATAAAGACAGAATTACAATTATGGGGATTGATACTATATCTAGATAGTTATTGTTATAGATGTAGATATACTTACATATTGATAGATGTGCTACATAGATGGGCACAGGTACAAGTGTCCCTTTCAGCTGGTCACACTAAACATTCTAACCCACTGCTGCATGTCACTGTGCACATAGCACAACCCCTGACAGCCTCTGCAGTCCATGACATTCTGGCTTAGGGGAGATAGTGAATGACCTGACCCAGAAGTGGCGTCAGTGGAGCTGTGCTGATCGCTGGGCCCATATTTTATTTACTTTTAGCTTTTTATATGCATGAGTGCTGTGCCTGCATGTATGTAAGTGCGCCATGTGCGTACAATGCTTGTGTTAGCCCCCCTCATTTGTTTAAGTTTTACCTTTTATCCTTGTGTATAGAAAGACAGAAGCCAGTTATAAATTAATATCCCAGACTTTCCAGGAAGCCCTCGCATTTTCTAGTTATATAAAAAGCGAATTTTGGGTTGGAGAGATGGCTCAGTGGTTAAGAGCATTGACTGCTCTTACAGAGAACCCAGGTTCAATTCCCAGCATCTACATGGTGGCTAACAACTGTCTGTAATTCCAGTTCCAGGGGATCTGACACCTTCTTCTGACCTTGGCAGATATTGAATGACATGGGTGCACTTACATGCAGGCAACACATTCATACACATAAAATAAAATAAATAATAAATTTAAAAACAAATATTGATAAGAGAAAGGAAAGTTTCATCTTCCTCTTTAAAAGGTGGATCTGGGCATGGTGGCACATGCCTTTAATCCCAGCACTTGGGAGGCAGAGGCAGGTGAGGTCAAGGCTAGCCGGGTGTAAAAAGGGGGTTCCGGGCCAAAGGGGGCTAAAGGGAACCCCTGTTTAAAAAAAAAAAAAAAAAAAAAAACACCAAAACAAAACAAAACAAATGTGGGCCCAGGGGCTGAAGTATGGCTGAGACATTGAGCACTAGCTGATCTTGCACAAGACTTGGGTTCAGTTCCCAGGATCAACATGGCGGCTAAGAACCGTCTGTAATTCCAGTTCCAGGGCATCTGATGCCCTCTTCTGTCCTCCATGGGCACTACAGGACATGGGTGCACTTTCATACCTGCAGGTATGACTCTCATACACATAAAATAATAATTTTTAAAAATAATAAGGAAAAAAATGGATAGTAAAAATATCTTTTTTTACTATTATAAGATGAAATTATAATTTGGAGTCACAATACACTTCCAGCCAGTGGATTTTAAGGTAATTATGTGTCTGTCTCTTCTGTGATGTATCTGCTATCAACTTATTCCATAAAAGGTTTGCTTGTGAATTCAGGATTATTTGCAGATTTGCAGCCCTTTCAAGTGAAAAGGGTTTTTTTCCATTACTTCTGATTTCCGCTGTCCGGTGAGTCTCCCACTTGCCATCAATAACACCAAGTACATGGATCTTGGATAAATCCAGCCTGGTGTTTCTGTAATGCGCAGGGCAGAGGCAGGTTCTGAGGGTGAGAAGTAATGTCTGCATGAATTCTATCAGGCCAGCATGTGGGAAAACATTCTCCCCACAATTTATGAATTTCGAATGCTCCCCGAACAGGTATTCTAAAGAGATGTAGGTATTTTCCTATGAGCTGACTGTCTCGACAAACATTTACTGTGAGCATTATGAAAACTGCCGATTTGGAAAAATATTTTGTAATCACGTTTTGGTCCGCCTATAATGTTTATGACTCACATTACCAAAACTGTATGGCTCTGGGTGAGGGAGAGTATGACTTACATACAGTCACCAGATGGGCCGAAGGACATTTGGGTACAAATGCTTGAGTGAATAGGACTTAACATGTATGGCAGAATACCTGAGGTTTTGGTGGGGGGATGGGGGAGGCATGAATGGGGGAGGGGGGCCTAAATTTGATTAAGAACTGTTGTATGAAATTACAAAAGCTCAATAAAAGAAATATATAAAAAAGAAATAAATATGGAAGAAGAGGTCATGAATCTGAGAGAGTCGGGGTAAACAATAGATGAGAGGAGAGCACTGGGGTGGAGAGCGTGCAAATACAGTGAGCTCATGTATTAAGTTCTCAAATAAAGCAAAGAAATTAAAAAAATAAAAAATAAATGAAAAATGGAATGGCTCTGTTACCCAGGCAGAAGTGTTTTGTGTTTTGCTTTTCAGTGTAGAGACTTTATTAGGGCCTCCACTGTAACCTCAGGCCTGTCCTCAGTCTGTAGCCCCTGCTGTGGCATGGTCCATTGTTTAGGAAATCTGGAAGGGATTGGTGTGGGAAGGAGAGACCAGTGAGAGATATGGAGTTGTATTATGTTACAGTCTAAAGTTAATAGTTCTGTTATATTGTTACATCGTCATTTGTATCATCTTTTCATATTTTGGAGCCATACAATTTTGATACTGTGCGTCCTCTTTTTTTAATAACCTACTGAGTCTAATTTGTGCTGCCCATGTATTCATGGGTATGTAAACATCCACTGAAGCATAGTCAACCTACCAGGGGCCACAACTTAAAGTAAACTGACTATTTTTACATTTAAGGGCATTTGAGGCTCTGTTCCTCAGGGGTCACATGGGTGTGGGAGGAGCCCCTGGCTCCTTTCTTTTACCAGTTCCATCTATGTGAAGATAAGTCAAAGGTCCTGCTCGACCATGGGTGGCTTCACTTGGAAGCATGAATGAAATGTTTCCTCTGAGTTGACCTTCCTCTTTGTAGGCTGGACACTGATTCAAGTCCATCTTGTGGGGTCTCCATGTCCTCCCTGAACAAGAGGACAGGTGACTCACCCCAGTTACTGAACATTTTGAGAGATGTTCCATAATCCCCTGGAACTTGGTTGACCTTGGAGGGCAAGCGGTAAAAACTGTCCTTTAAGTCCCTCTGACCACATTCGTATAGGTCTCAAACTATGGCTGTTAAACATCCAATAAGGTTAGTTCCACCAGTCTGGTATTTTAATTATCATGTGCTATGTAGATAAGGCCCGGGTAAAAAACCAAATATTCTCAGATAAACCTTGACTAGATATATATTTTGTTCCTTAAACTAGTTAACTAAACTATGACCGTAGAAATTTTTTTAAGATTATGTGCATATTACTTTTGTCTCATCCTTTGTATATCATAACAAACCTACACAGGCCTTCATCACTTGCTTAGGCTTTCTCATTTTTTTCTATTTTGGAAAATATCTCCATTGGGAGTGATTTTTTTTTTTTTTTTTTTGGTCTTTTGGAGACAAGGTCCTCCCTGTAGCCCCAGCTGGCCGGGGCCTCACTATGTAGCCCGGGCTGGATTTGACCTCACAGAGATTCGCCTGCCTCTGCCTCCCAAGTGCTGGGATTAAAGGCATGTGCTACCACACCTGGCAGGAATGATATTTTTTAAAACCGAGTCAATTTCTATAGTTGAGTCTAAAAAAAACCAAACACCGCCACTGAGCTCTGCTGGGTGCCACAGAGCACCGTTCTTCTGGGACCTGTTCAGAGCATTGGAAAGGCTCATGGGAGTGAGTCAGGTTCGTTTTCAGAATTAGCAGGGATAAGCTTTACTCTGAAATCATGAATGTTCTAATTGAATTCAAATGTGGTTAAGTCCTCCTAGGAATATTATAATAATAGAGTAGATAGGCTGTACATAGCCTTGATCCTGAAGAATAATTAAATCCATTAGCTTAGAAACCATAGTGTCTAACACTGTAAGATTTCCAATTTTCAGCTTCTGTCTCATTAGCAGAAATGAACTGTTACAGGCACACAGATTAGTACTGTAAAATGTTCAGGGCTGTTCATGGTGGGCCAAAGAAAGCTCAAGGCTCAAGTCCGCCCTCAGTTGCTAATTCAATCTCATTTTTCTCTTCTCAGAAAGAGAATGAATGCTGGTATGCTAACACACACCTTTAATCCCAGCACCTGGGAGGTAGAGGCAGGTGGGATCTCTGTGAGTTTGAGGCCAGTCTGGTCTACATGGCAAGTTCCAGACCAGTCAGGGCTACCAGTCAGGGCTACATAGTGAGACCTTTACTCAAAAAATGAGGAGAGAGAGAGAGAGAGAGAGAGAGAGAGAGAGAGAGAGAGAG
>NW_008350120.1:5714928-5721255 GCF_000622305.1 Nannospalax galili
AATATGAGAAAAAGTGTTGAGATTTCACAGTAGACCAGCAATCTGGTCTGTAGTGGAGGGGCTGAGCCAGGAAGCAGTTCAGTGCCACCAGGTCCAGACAAGGAGCTCTCTGCTGCATCCCTGAGGTGCACTGGAGGACCCAGAAGGGTTACAGCTGACACTGTAAGACTGGGCTCCAGGCCAGCCAGGTCCAGTTCTCCCATTTCAGTGGTTCCAAGCAGAGACAGTCAGTACATAGCCCATAGATGCACTAAACCCTTCACACGCTCCTGGAGTTTCCAAATGACCGGTATGCAGTTAAAAAAAAAAATCACCTGTCATATCATCAAGAGCCCTCAAAGCCTGAATAAGGAGAGTGGACCAGCCAGTGTCAACACCAAGAGCTCAGAGGTCAGATTTGCTGCCCTTCTAGGACCATCTGTTGTGTGACTCTATTCCTGGGGAGACGGGAGCACACATCTCCTCAGCCCAGACGGGAAATCGGCAGCAAACCAGACTAAAGATGCCACCAAAGTTCAACTCGGTGACCCGGTGAGTTTTATCGGGGTTACTTAGAGGAGAAGAAATGACTCAAAGACAGCTGCATCACCAAAAGCCCACCCCAACAGGGATGACGTGGTTGTGAGAGCTGGAACCCTGGAGCAGACCGCGCAACTTGCAAGCAACTCAGGTCAGGTGGGAGAGCATCTCCCCCAGGCAGCGCGGGTAGTCTGAGCCTCTTCCAAGCCACTTGGCTTGTCTAAGACTGTCCCTCGGCTGACTTTACTACTCATTATAGATGAGATATATCTAGGAGGGATCTAGTTAATCCGGTCACTTTCAGGGACTTCCTGAAACTGCAGAAGCTGCTTACTAAAATGAACAAACTTCCCTGTGGGATGGAAGTTGCCACCTCCCTTTAGAACATTTTGTGTTCTAACCAGTTTCCCTCCAAGATGAAAGGTCTTTTTAATATTGTATTTCTTATTTTTATTTTATGTGGGGTTTTTTTGTTTTTTTTTTTTTTTGGTCTTTTTGAGACAGGGTCTCCCTGTAGCTCCAGCTGCCTGGAACTCTCTCTGTAGACCAGGCTGGCCTAGAACTCACAGAGGATCCACCTGCCTCTGCCTCCCGAGTGCACCACCACGCCCGGCTTATTTTATGTGTATTTTATGTGCATGTAGGTAGGTGCACCTGTGTCATGAAATGCCTGAGGAGGTCAGAAGAGGGCATCGGAGCCCCTGAAACTGGAGTTACAGATGATTATTAACCACCATGTGGGTACTAGGAATCGGACCAAGGTCCTCTGCACGAGCAGTCAGTGCTCTTAACCCCTGAGCCATTTCTGCAACATCAAGATGGAAGTTTTATGTTAGAGGAAATCAGTACACACCACCACCCCAGGCCCCCACCCCACCTTCTCTAGCTTGAACGCTCACTGTTACACCCTGGGTCTGTTTGTATCTGCAGGTGGAAGAAAAACCACTAACAGAAAGCTAAACAGAAGCCTGACAGGAAAAAACTAGAATGTCCCAAACCCCTTAAACTCTCCTGGAAAGGTGGAGATGATTGTGGAAGTGTGAATGCTAATACTGGAGTTAGACAATATTTCAAAATCCATCTGGATGTGATTGTGAGTTTGTAGTGGCAGGAATTATTATAATTCTATCATAATTTACTACTTTACCAAAATAAACTAGTAAGACAAATAAATACTGCTGCCCAGTTGACTAATATGACCCGAGCAGAAATAAAATATGGGAGGGGGAGATGTCAAGATTAATCGAGATTAGTGACAAAATCTTCGAGTCCTGTTTCAATATAATTAAATATGTGATTTAATGTGTTTTTAGCTCAGAATTGTCGTAAGAGGTTTTTTAAAAATAATAACATGGAAATGAAGACGCAGTCATCCAGGCGGCATAGAAATAAAGGTTGTCATATTTCTGCGTTCTCCTGGCAGGGCAATCCATTCCCATCAGTTCTCCCGTGCTGCCAGAGGACACAAGGATGTTTTCCTTCCAATCATTCATGGTCATTATTTAATGGAGGGCAGCAGCCACAGTCTTCATTAATATATTAACCTATGGCTCAAAAAGGCCATGCAGTAAACCAACTGACAACTCTTCATGACAGGTTTATATCACTGGGCTTGGGGACGTTAGCCATCAGAAATGATGGCTGGCCTCTGGGAGAAGTCCAGTGTTCAGACTCCATGGAAGACAGCTAGCTAGCAGAGAAAGGCACCCCAGTACCCCAGCTCAGGGTAACAACAAAAGACTAACCCAAAGGAGACGGTTAAAAACATACTGCGATGAATCGTAGGGCGTGGTGGCACACATCTTTAATCCCAGCACTTGGGAGGAAGAAGCAGGCAGATCTCTGTGAGTTCGAGGCCAGCCTGGTCTACATAGTGAATTCTAGGCCAGCTGGTGCTACAGGGAGACCCTGTCTCAAAAAGACCAAAACAAACAAAAAAGCCTGGTAAGTCAGAGGCAGTGGTGCACACCTGCGACCTTGGTGTTTGAAATGTAGGAGTCTGAGGCCAGTCTGGGCTACATAATGAGTCCCTATCTCAAAAGGGAAAGGGGGCCAGGGTGGTAGTGTGTGCCTGTAACTAACGCGCTTCGGCACTTGGGAGGTGGAGGGAAGAGGAGCAGGAGTTCAAGGCCAGCCTTGGTTACACGGCAAGTTCTAGATCAGCCTGAGCTACATGAAACACTGCTTCAGAAAAAAAAAAAAAATAGAACCAGAAAGTACAAGCATTGGCAGTTTCAAACATAGTAAGTCTGTGTGCCACAATGGACCAAGAGCTAGAAGATAGATCATAGGACGAGAATGTGTGTAATGGGCCATTTCCCCAGCACTCATAGACCTGACCTGATCCCGCCAAAGCACTTCCCACCAAGCTCCCTGAGCACAACGTTTTTATTTTTTTAAAATAACGTGTGTGTGTGTGTGTGTGTGTGTGTGTATAGAGGTCAAATTCAGGTTGTCACTTGGTGGCAGACACCTTTATTCACTGAGCCATCTCACCAGCTGAACCACAACACAATGTCTGTCTGTCTTTCTTTCTTTCTTTCTTTCCTTCCTTCCTTCCTTCCTTTTTTTTTTTTTTTTTTTTTTTTTTTTTTTGAGATAGGGTCTCCCTGTAGCCCCAGCTGTCCTGGAACTCACTATGTAGACCAGTTTTGGTCTTTTTGAGACAGGATCTCCCTGCAGCTCCAGCTGGCCTGGAACTTGCTTTGTAGACCAGGCTGGCCTCGAACTCACAAGAAGAGATCCACCTGCCTCTGCCTCCCAAGCTCTGGAATTAAAGGTGTGCGCCACCACGCCCAGCCGTACCACAATCTTAATGTCCCCAACTGAATCATATTAAAGACTTGAATACATGCATTTGCCAGCCTGCAGAGCATCTGTGAATTACCCTTCCTCCCTCCCTCCTTTCTTCCTTCTTCCTTCCTAGGTTTGGAGGGACTAGTTCTTTATTTCAAAAAAATACTTGTCAATATTCGGTATCAAACAGTGGGGTTCTCTTTCCTCCATTTGGCCCCAAAATTATTTTGGGGGGACAGGGGACTCATGTAGCCCAGGCTGACCTCAGATTTTCTATGTAGCCACCGATGACCTTGAATTCCTTTCCCTCTTGCCTCTAGCTCCCACGTGCTGAGAGTACAGGCATGCACCATCCTGTTGTTTATGCAGTACCGTGTGTGTGTGTGTGTGTGTGTGTGTGTGTGTGTGAACCTACTGCAGAGCTACAGCCCCAGCCCAGATCCCACCTCTTTATCTCCAAATAACTCACAGAGCCAGACTCTACATCATCAGCCCAAAGGGGACGCAACCTCAGGAGGCCACTGGATTCACTCCTATGCATCAAAGCAGGTGCTGCCATCTTGCACACAGCACAGTCCCCAGAAAGGGCCCCGAGTGGCCTGGCTGTTGTGGAAGCCTGCCCCGGGAGGCCGCCCCGCTGATGAAATTGGGACCCTACAGTCTCCACAGAGCACAGCCCTTGCTCAGATGGCTCTGAAGCCTCACTTCCGGAGGTGCTGCCTAGTTCCAGTCCAGGCCCCTGCCACTCAGGTCTACCATTGCTGTGAAATGGGACAGATGGAATAGCCTGGGCTCTGGCTTCACACAGCATTGCGCTGAAGCAGAGCGGATCATAGTCAGGCTCTACTCTTACTCTCAAGGTTGGCTGTGAGGCAGGCATGTGCAGGGAAGACCTTAGCAACTTGGGACTCCACTTGGTTTGGGCTCTGCAACCTCTTTTCTAACTTGGCAGCCTAGTTCCTTTACCTGAATGTACAGTGCACACACATCCCTCTGTGAACAACCCACCTACGAAACTGTCAGTAACCTCGGGCCCCCACCTGCATGGGCTATACACACACCCCTCTGTGAATGATGGCACAAGTTTCTCTTCCCCTTGACAACCAGCAGACTTGGACTGCTTCTATTCAAACATATTCCCAATACATATGGGCTGATACAGACTGAACTGGCTTGGAGTGCACGTGTAATACAACAAAACTGTGTCATCAAGTGAACTTTTAGGGAGAATCTCCATTTACTATCTCGTGTCTGTGCATGATTGGGTGTGCATACGATTAAAAGCAGATGCATTATGGGAAGGGGCATGCTCAGCAGAAAAGTGATTATATGACCTAAATCAAAACAAAACCACCTTCACTACCCCCTTAGTAGTCACACCCCTTCTCCTTAACCCTAAAAATGCAAGTCCCAAACAATAATAATCAGGCCGTCTTCCCTCTCGTGGCCTGCTGCTCTCTTGCACTGTAATCTGTGCTGGTTGGTTTTGGACAACTTGACACAAACTAGAGTCACCTGGGAGGAGGGAACCTCAAATGAGTAATTACCTCCATCAGAGTGTCCTGTGACCATGTCTGTGAGGCATTTTCTTACTGTTGATTGATGTGGAAGGGCTCAACCCACTAGTGGGTGGTGCCATCCTTAGGCAAGTGGGCTTGGGCTGTATTAGAAAGGTAACCCGAGTGCTGGACGTGGTGGTGCATACCTTTAATCCCAGCACTCAGGAGGCAGAGTGTTAGGTAGGCATCCTCTGAGAAGCTAGAACTGGATCTCCAAAGACTCAGAATGGGCAGGTCTAGAGACCCTGAGCTGAGAAACGGTGAGGGCACTGGGAAAGAGGGGAGGAGCTATCTCCATTTTGGGAACCGGAACTATGAACTGTGGGCTCACAAGAAAAGCCGGTGGAGACCCTGGGCGTGACACACACATTTCAAACATGGGGAAGAAAAAGCCTATGAGAATTCATGCTTTTGTAAGTCACCCTTTCCCGGGTGTCATAAACTATGCAAAACCCAGTTAGAAGGTAGTCTGTTGGTTTGACAGCCCTGGGCCCTCAGACCGCATGGGTGCGCAGGTCTCCCAAGAAGGGGGAGGGGAAAACTTGGTAAAACACAGAGGAGGCAGGCAGATCTCTGTGAGTTCAACACCAGCTGGAGCTACAGGGAGTCCCTGTCTCAAGACCAAAAAAGAAAAAAAAAAAAAAAAAAAAAAAGGTAGCTGAGCAAGTCAGGGGATGCAAGCCAGTGAGCAGCATTCCTCCATAGTCTCTGCTTCAGGGCCGGCCCTCTACAATGGACTTCCCTCTACAATGGACTGTCATCTGTAAACTGAATGAATCCTTTCCTCCCTGATGATTCCAGTCAGTGTTTTATCTCTGCAACAGAAGGCAAGTAGGACACTAACGCCTTTCTATCACTTTGCTTTGAATAAATTTGCTACTTTGCAAATCTGTGTGAGCCTTTATTTCAATTTTTTGCATAAGAGACCAAGAACCTGAAATCACCTGGCTCAGACCCTAACCGTTGGTCTCACACAAACAAACTATACACATGTGCTTGCCCATGTACTGACACACACAATTTTTTAATATTTTCTTTATTATTTTTATTTTATGTGTATGAGTGTATTGCCTACATGTGTGTAAGTGCACTCATGTTGTGCAGTGCCTGGGAAAGTCTGGGAATTGAACCTGGCTGGGTCCTCTATAAAAGCAGCCAATGCTTTTAACTACTGAGCCATCTCTCCAGCCCCCACACACAATGTTTTAAAAGGCACTACTCAATAGCAACAGCCTTGCTGAGTAAGTGCAAAAGATAAGTACTTTTAAATATGATATTTAATAGATCTATACAATGTATTTTGATCATATCACCCCCCGCCCCCTTCTAACTCCCCCTAGACTATCACCACGTCTTCCTCCCAATGTCGTGTCTTCTTTTTTTTAACCCACTGAGTTTTCTCCACCTTCTTTTTTGACATGGGGGGGGGTCTCTTCCTTTTTAAATATTTTAT
>NW_008350120.1:5721994-5725982 GCF_000622305.1 Nannospalax galili
AATCAATCAACAAACAACCGCATGCTTTCTAAAGGCCTCTATATCAGGCCCTGAGGACAGAAAGTACCAAGCCATGGCCACCCTGGAGTTAGGGAAAGGCAGGTCACAGAGGCCTGACAGGCCATCAATGCCACATTGTAAGAGGACACCTGAAGACTTTGTGGACCACACAGGAAAGGGACTGAAAGGGACCTGGGCAGAGGGTTGTCTAAGTGATAGGAGGGAAGATGAGTGTGGATGAAGGGGGGGGGCACATGAAGGATCAGAAGCCCCTCCTCCCAGCGAGCTCATCTCTGCTTTTGGACACCTCTCCCCTCCCCACACCAGCATACAACCAGCCAAGGATTCCTCTCGAGTGTTGCCCTGCTTGCTGGCCCACACAGGGAAGCTCAGGAAGCTGAAGACTAGAATGTGGTCCAGCTACCCAAAACTGAGTGTTCAGGAAAGAACTGGGGCTGGGGAGGAGGAGATCAGGTTTGGCCTCGGAAGGTTAGGGGCTCTGGCTGTGTTGGTTACTTCTAGATAGTTACTTGGCTATTATTGTTAGGGTCTGGTGGTCTTTTAAACTACTCCGTTAAGTTGTTCTTCCAGAACTAAGGCTTGGGACACTCGCATGCAAACTGTCTAGGTGATCTGATTCCCAGAGCCCTGCAGTGAGGGGACAGAAATGGAGCAGTAAAGGACTCAAACAAGGATGGGGAACAATGATGTCACCATAATAGGCTCCTGGGACTCAGGAAGGTGAGACAAGCCCCAGTGAACCCAGCGGAGGGGGGATGCTAGGATGTGGTCCTCCAGGGCCCAGTCATGAGAGTGTATGCTGCCAATGGTGATGCCTCTCCAGAGGGAAAGGTGCCATGGCCACTCATGGAGGAGATAAGGGTATGACAGAAGTTGTCTTTCAAGGCCTTCTTTTTCATTCAAACTTTGAAATTTCTGAAGTTCTTACTTTTAACTTTTTATAACAATAACAACAACAAAGTTGCAGAGAACCCTAGTTCAAGTCCCAGCACTCTTGTCAGACAACTCACAACTGCCTGTAACTCCAGCTCCAGCGGATCTGGCACCCTCTTTTGGTCTCCTTGGGCATCTGCCCACTTATGCATTCCCACATCCACATAAATAAAAATGAAATAAATCTTTAAAATAAAAAAGGAAAGACAGACACTACACAGCAATAAAAGAAGAATCAGAATCTTTTTTTTATTGCTGTTTGAGGGACTGGAAAGACGGCTCAGTGGTTAAGAGCACTGGCTGCTCTTGCAGAGGATCCAGGTTGGGCTCCCAGCACCCACATGAAAACCAACAACCATCTGTAACTCCAGTTTCATGGGTTCTGATGTCCTCTTCTGGCCTCTGTGGACATTGCACTTACATACATGCAGGCAAAAATACACCTAAAATACTTATACACCCAAAATAAAAGTAAATAAATAAATAAAATTTAAGAAGGCTGGGTGTGGTGGTGCACATCTTTAATCCTAGAACTTAGGAGGAAGAGGTAGGTGGACCTCTGTGATATTGAAGGCACTACAATATCACAGGCTAGCTGGGGCTACAGGGAGACCATGTCACACACACACAAAAAATTGTCTGATGGACCAGATGTGGTGGTGCATACCTTTAATCTCAACTCGGGAGGCAGAGGCAGATGTACCTCTGTGAGTTTGAGGCCAGCCTGGTCCACATAGTGAATTTATTTTATGTGTATGAATGTTTTGTCTGCATGTGTGTATGTGCACCAGGTGTGTACCGTGTGCCTGCAAGAAGAGGGTTTCAGATCCCCTGGAGTTACGGATGGTTGTGAGCTGCCATGTGGCTGCTGGGCGCTGATCCTAGGTCCTCTGCAAGAACAAGTGCTTTTAACTGTTGAGCCACCTCTCTAGCCCCGCCAAACAGCAACTTTAAAAACCAAACATTCTGACATAATACAATTCAAAGATATACTAATTTTATATTTACATGTTCAGGGATGATGGCTGGAAAATACTAAGTCTTTGTGTTCTGTAATTAAATCATTATGTTTCTATAAGCACAGAAAACTTTATATGTACAGTAAAAACTCTACAGTTTGTAATACGGCTTAATCGTGAATCTGAGCTGAGGTATTTGTGTTTGTTGGTTTTGTGACGGCATGGGCAGTGCAAAGTGCACACACCGTGTTCAGAAGCAGGGCTGCAGTGAAGACACATGATTCAACACAGGCATTTAGTTGTCAGCCAGACACGTGGATGGAGGGAGCCTCAGTTGGGGAATTGCCTCCATTGGACTGGCCTGTGGCCATGTCTGTGGGGCATTTTCTTTATTGTAGAGTGATATGAGAGGGCCCGGCCCACTGTGGGTGGTCACCCCTGGGCAGGTGGGCCTGTGTTGCATAAGAAAGCAGGTTGAGCATGGGTCAGGGGAGCAAACCAATAAGCAGCATTCCTCTGTGCTCCAGCTCCTGCCTCCAGGTTCCTGCCCTGAGTTCCTTCCTTGGGCTCCCTGATGAACTGTGACCCAAGAGATGTAAGACAAAGAAACCCTTTCCTCCCCAAGTTGGTAGTGGTCAGAGTATTTTGTCACAGCAATGGAGAAACAAACTAGAATAAGTGTGTACTGCCAGAAACACCCAATTCATCACCCGTTCTTTTTGTGTGTGTGTGTGTGTGTGTGTGTGTGTGTGTGTGTGTGTGTATTTGCACCACATGAGTATACTGTCCATGGTGGCTAGAGGAGGGTGTCAGATCCCTAGGACCTAGTGTTATAGGCAGCTGCCTAATATAGGTGCTAAGATTCGAACCTGGGTCCTCTGCAAGAGCAGCAACTGCTTGAGCCATCTCTCCAGTTCCTCGTTACTCATTTAATTTTGAATTAGTGTTTAGTTGTTGCACATTCAGAAACCTCTTACTGCTGCCAATTTTTCACGACCCCTACATTCACCTATGTAACTAACCCCATATGGACTTGGGACCCACAGTTTAGGAAGCTGTGCTCTAGAAAATAGAAAAATGCATAGGAGATGGAACCGCAGGGCATGGCAGTTCAGATCTTTAATCCCAGCACTCAGGAGGCAGAGGCAGGCAGATCTCTGAGTTGCAGGTCAGCCTGGTCTACATAGTAAGTTCCAGGCAGTCAGAGCTGCATAGTGAGACTCTGAAGAGCAGGAAGTGCTCATGGGAATGAACCATGCATCTGAAATTCCACCAGAATTAAATGTAACTTTCTGCTACCCAAATGCATGAGAACTAGACAACTGGGCCTGTGCTGGGAACAAAGGGTTCTCAGGAACTGTGATAATAGGACAAGATTGATACCCATAATGAAAGGCCCAGCATTAATAATAAAGGGACAATGACACAGACAAACATATTTACAAATCATTGACTCAACTTGAGGTCTGCGAAGACCCAGATGTATTACCACTTTCAAATTTATTTATGGATCAATGTCCTAATATGATAAACAGTCGGCTTGTAAAGATCCTGAAAACTGCAATGTAGAACTCTGACTGGTTTTGCTTTTCTTCACTGTGTGAAAGATGTCGGCAAGGCCGCTGATCCAGGATAACTCCTTACTCATCTGATGAATGGATCTGTGTGTCAAAGGATGAGTGGCCCTGCAGCTAACATCTAATAAACAACAACTTGTTCCCCTGTGGACAAGCTCAGCAAGGACACCAAAGTTCTACCACAGGCCTCTCCCCAGAAATGTCCCCCTCAAATCCAGTGATGCTACATTGTGTGGCCAGTCCTGTCCAAGGTTTGCGGAGAGATGGTGAACCCCCTCCTCTCTTGGCTGAGCCAGTCCACAATTAACAGGAAAAGACAGAGGAGACTGTGTTTTGTCCCCAAGCCCACTGCCTGATTCTCCAAAGAGTGCAGATGGTCCTTCCTTCCCTCCCTCTCTCCCTCCCTGTCTCCCTCCCTCCCTGTCTCCCTCCCTGTCTCCCTCCCTCCCTGTCTCCCTCCCTGTCTCCTTCCCTCCCTCCCTCCCTCCCTCCCTCCCT